>NC_069503.1:33217716-33315216 GCF_027579735.1 Bombina bombina
TGTGTCCCCAAGTCTCCATTGAAATGGTCATCCCCAAAAGGGCCTCCCACCTCAATAGGTGGGCCGGAGGGTCTGGAGATGAGGATGAACCCAGAAGGGTATAGTGAAATGATAAGGGGCCACAAAGTCTATTTCCAAGATTCCACACAGATTCCCAGGCAGTCAGTGGGCGAGCTAAAGTGTTAATAAGTGAAATTGGACGGTAGCTTGAACATTGGGAGGGGTCCTTGTTGGGTTTAAGGATCGTTATAATATGGGCCTCAAGAAATTCTTTTTTCATAGCACCCTCATTTCGGGTAAGGTTATAAAATTTGAGAAATAGGGGCGAGAGCTCTTGGGAAAATGTTTTATAAAAATGGGTCGGGAATCCATCAGGGCCAAGGGACTTAAAGGGTTTTGAGTTTTTGATGACCTGTCGAACTTCAGTTAAGGTAAAGGGAGATTTTAGTTGGTCACATTGGTCTGTTGAAAGCGTAGGGAGATTCAGGGATTTTAGATATCTGCATAATACCTCTGGGGACGACGGGTTAGGATTTTCAGAGTTGTTTATATTGTACAGATTTGAGTAATACTTGGCAAACTCATTGCCGATTTGAGAGGGGATTTTAAGTAGGGATTGGGGAGTCTGAATACAATGTATGCGCAAAGTGCCCGCTCTACATCTGAGTTTGTTGGCCAAAAGGGTATGTGCCTTATTACTTTTGTAATAGAATAACTGTTTCAGTTTGGTTAAGTTGGTTTGGGTCCTTTTAAGTTCAATTTGGGATATGTGATTTTTGATGGTAATAATCTGATTCGACAGAGTGGTAGAAGGGGCTCCTCTGTTTTGAGATTCAAGATTCCTCAGCTGAATATGAGCCTGTGAAAGGGTCAGACCAGCTTTTTTTTATTGCTCGCCTGCTTAATGATTATGAGACCTCGTATTGTCGCTTTTGCAGCACCCCATAAGGTATCATCTTTGACCTGGGTGTTGTCGTTTGTTTGTATGAAATGTTTAATCTCAGTGCGCAATAACTCTCTAAATGGGATATCACTTAATAAATTGTGGGGCATTCTCGATAGGGGTCTAGATAGAGAAGAATTTATTGACTGGATGTCAGCTAAGACGTGATCATGGTCCGACCAAGCACAGATTGTGTAATGAGGTCTAACGAGTCTGCTGTGGAAAAGATGTAGTCAATCCTAGCATACTTTCTGTGTGGGTGTGAATAATGCGTGAAGTCCTTGTCTGTGGGATGGATAGCTCTCCATATATCGTAATATCCTGAACAGGACATTAGGTTGCGGAACTTCTTAGCTAAAAGTTCGGAGGCTGGGTGTGTCTTATTTGTGTCAGCAGATTTTTTTGTCAATTTTGGGGTCCCAAACCATGTTGAAGTCACCTGCCAAGATGACTCTGCCTTGTTTAACTTGGTCTATTGTGTGAAGAATAAGTTTCAGGCACTTTGGATGGTGGGCATTATGGATGTATACAGAGGCCAACGTGTAAAGCACGTGGTTCAGTCTGCAAATCAGAATTACGTATCTAGCCTGCGGGTCTCTAATAGTCTGTATGGGTTCAAAAGCGATGCGCTTATGAAGCGAAATAGCTGTACCTCTAGCTTTTTTTACAGAAGGGAGCATATTCTATATGGGTGTATGACTTGGAGAAGAGTCTGATGGGTTTTTCTATTAGCCAATGCGTTTCCTGCAAGAAAACAATGTCAGGGTTATGGTGTTTGAGAGAACACAGCAGGAGGCTGCGTTTGTGTGGGGAATTAAGACCTCTGGTGTTAAGGGTAAGAAGTCTAAGTGTGGGTCGGGGCATATATGACTACGAGAGGACAAACTGTACGAGTTGTGTACGTCACTTGGGATTAAGTGTTGGGAAGGAGAGGTAGGGAGGAAAGGAGAAAGAAGGAAATAGGCACTGGGAAGTACCTGAAGTGTGGTGAAAATAGTCCTCCTTAGAGGAACCCTGGAGTGGGTTTTCTGGATGGGGGGGAGAACTTAATGCTTGAAAGCAAAGTGGAGATTATAGGGCTGGAATATCAGCCCCGCTCTAACATGCAAAACATCTCTTCGGAAAACATTAAACCTTAGATGCAAACTAAACATAGCTGAACATGTAATAATAGTTAAATATATAAATCGTAACAGAAAATATAGTGGTTCATTTCTAAATCCCTTGAGGAAATCATTCTGAACATTTAACTAAACTTATTTACTTAATTAGTGCAAGTTTAGTGAAGGTGTAGAATCTGAGCCCAGAGAAGCCCTATTGAAAACATATTATACTCAAGTGGCTGTACCAGGTTGCCCTGAAAAATCTCGGGGTTGCTGCAACTTAGGTCGCTTCGGTCTCTGCTCTCTTGTAGTCCATTCCGGAGCTGAAGCTCAAAGCGTGGGTTGAACTGGAGTCTGTGCTGTTGGGGGTTCATGGAGCAGACCCCATGACGTGAGAAGAGAAAATCCCTGAGATACAGAGGAGGCCACAACTGTCTGGTTGTCTTTGGTAATAAAGAGTCTCGTAGGAAAGCCCCATCTGTATCTAATATTGGCTTTGCGCAAGGCGGAGGTGACTGCTTGGAACTGTCGCCTTTGTTGGAGAGTATGTGCAGATAAATCAGGAAGAAGTTGGATGTCTTTGAATTTGTCACTCAGTGTTGGCTTTTGTAAGGAGGCCTGCATCAGCTGATCTTTATACAGGAAACTGTGGAAGCACACAATAACATCCCTCGGTTTATCCTGCGCTACCAATCTAGAGCGCAATGCTCTATGAGCCCGCTCCATAGTACATGTTAACCCCTCAGGGGCACCAATAAGTTCCCGGAAAAGAGCCTGTAAGTAATCTTGTAGTTCAGATGGAGCAACAGATTCAGGAATACCTCGGAATCTAATGTTGTTGCGTCTAGCTCTGTTTTCTACGTCAGCTAGTTTGAACTCTAACCCCTTAATGACCGAGGACGTGCAGGGTACGTCCTCAAAAAAAAGGCAGTTAACGCCTGAGGATGTACCCTGCACGTCCTCGGTGTGGAAAGCAGCTGGAAGCGATCCTGCTCGCTTCCAGCTGCTTTCCGGTTATTGCAGTGATTCCTCGATATGGAGGCATCCTGCAATAACCTTACATGGCCATCCGATGCAGAGAGAGCCACTCTCTGGCCCTCTCTGCACCGGACATCGATGGCCGGTATCGTTGGTGGGTGGGAGACGACTTGGGAGGCGGGTGGTCGGCCATTGGTGTGCCGTGTGACGTCAAGGGGGGCGGGATCGGGGGGCGGGACCGTCGGGGGGCGCGCACGGACATGCGCGCGTGCACGGAGGGTGGCGGGCGGGCGCATGCACGGGGCGGGAGCGGGTGGGAACCGCTACACTACGGAAAATGTTTTTAGTAAAAAGTGGCCTAATCTTGTTTGTGCAAAAGCACAAAAAAAGATAGTGGAGGGGTGGGGGGTTGGTTTTGTGTGGGGGGAGGCTACACGACAGAAAAGTTTAAAAAATTAAAAAAAAAAAAAAAAAATTTCTTCTAAACTGGGTATTGGCAGACGGCTGCCAGTACCCAAGATGGCGCCTATAAAGTTAGAGTGAGAGGGTTATAGAGCTGGTTGGGGGTTAAGGGAGATCGTACACAGCAGCATATGTAAATATGCTTTAAAAAAAACAAACAAACAAACAAATATAGCTTTTATTTTAGTACTGGCAGACTTTCTGCCAGTACTTAAGATGGCGGTGACAATTGTGGGGTGGGGGAGGGAAGAGAGTTGTTTGGGAGGGATCAGGGGGTCTGATGTTTCAGGTGGAAGGCTGAGCTCTACACTAAATCTAATATTAACCCTGCAAGCTCCCTACAAGCTACCTAATTAACCCCTTCACTGCTAGCCATAATACACGTGTGATGCACAGCGGCATTTAGCAGCCTTCTAAATACCAAAAAGCAACGCCAAAGCCATATATGTCTGCTATTTCTGAACAAAAGGGATCCCAGAGAAGCATTTACAACCATTTGTGCCATAACTGCACAAGCTGTTTGTAAATGATTTCAGTGAGAAACCTAAAATTGCAAAAAATTTAACATTTTTTTTAATTTGATCGCATTTGGCGGTGAAATGGTGGCATAAAATATACCAAAATGGGCCTAGATCAATATTTGGGATTGTCTACTACACTACACTAAAGCTAAAATTACCCCAAAAAGCTCCCTACATGCTCCCTAATTAACCCCTTCACTGCTGGGCATAATACACGTGTGGTGCGCAGTGGCATTTAGTGGCATTCTAATTACCAAAAAGCAACACCAAAGCCATATAAGTCTGCTATTTCTGAACAAAGGGGATCCCAGAGAAGAATTTACAACCATTTGTGCCATAATTGCACAAGCTGTTTGTAAATAATTTCAGTGAGAAACCTAAAGTTTGTGAAAAAATTTGTGAAAAAGTGAACAATTTTTTTTATTTGATCGCATTTGGCGGTGAAATGGTGGCATGAAATATACCAAAATGGGCCTAGATCAATACTTTAGGTTGTTTACTAAAAAAAAATATATACATGTCAATGGATATTCAGAGATTCCTGAAAGATATCAGTGTTCTAATGTAACTAGCGCTAATTTTGAAAAAAAAAAATGGTTTGGAAATAGCAAAGTGCTACTTGTATTTATGGCCCTATAACTTGCAAAAAAAGCAAAGAACATGTAAACATTGGGTATTTCTAAACTCAGGACAAAATTTAGAAACTATTTAGCATTGGTGTTTTTTGGTGGTTGTAGATATGTAACAGATTTTGGGGGTGAAAGTTAGAAAAAGGTTTTTTTTTTTTTCAATTTTTCCTCATTTTATAATTTTTTATAGTAAATTATAAGATATGATGAAAATAATGGTATCTTTAGAAAGTCCATTTAATGGCGAGAAAATCGGTATATAATATGTGTGGGTACAGTAAATGAGTAAGAGGAAAATTACAGCTAAACACAAACACCGCAAAAATGTAAAAATAGCCTTGGTCCCAAACGGACAGAAAATGGAAAAGTGCTGTGGTCATTAAGGGGCTAACTGAGAAATTTGTTCGGCCAGGCTCTCGGAGTAAGCCAGAACATTAGATTGATCCACAGCAAAGTCATCCTGCTTACGCTCCAAGGCATCCACCCTTTCTCCAATCTCTAAAATTTCCTTCTTGAGCTCAGCCAAGCTACGTTGTATCTCCTGGGTAATGGAACGTGTTTGAGTAGCTAGGAGCTTCTTGAGGGAAGACCCACTGAGTGGGAACTTGATAGAGACTCCTCGTCCTGAGAGTCAGGCTCGCTCAACTCTCTATTAGGTTCCATAGCCGGTTCCCTGGACGCTTGTGAATAATGATCAAGGACTGTATTTTTGGATTTGGGAGTGGACTTGAGGACCTTTCTAGCTGTGTGAGGCATTTTCATACAAGATTCCAAAAACCAGAGGGAGGGATGGTAGTTAAATTTTATACACTCAGAGAGTATACACAGCACAAAGTAAATGATATATAAGCTAGATGCACCTGTACATTCAGAAGCCACGCTTTCCACAAAAACCTTTAGAGCGGGGCCGGGAGAAATGTCACATTTACGGTCTACATTATTACATACTTATTCTACTAAACCTAGCAGGCAAAACATAGGATATAGGAACCTGAGGAGTAAACCAACACAAGAGCACCTTAATGTTCCACTAATTGGGAGAAAAAGGCGTTAAAAGCACATATGTATATACAGCTTAAGTACAACCTGTTATATGGTTAGAGCGGGGCTGAGCAATGTACCATAATAGGAACTACATTATGTATTTGAGACAGGACAGTAACAACTGTGCAGGCATACTAGACCTAGCCCCTCACCTTAGGGGACTTGGGGATACGACCCGAAGGAAGGGAGAGGGGAGTTGGAGGTGACCCACCCAGACAAGCTGGGCGGGAGCGGAAAGGTGAGGGGTGACCTCTCAGGTGTTACACTTAAAGGCCCACAATCACAATGAAGAAATGCAGTTTTCAATATAAATCATAACAAAAATAAGCTATTTAGGTCCTATACAGTTATGCAATTCAAGTACTATGAACCCTGTAAAAGAGAAAAAAAACGTAAGTATACAAGGAATAGTGCTTGATGGTGAGCTACCTTGGGGCTTAGAGACCCCTCTTAACTCAGGGGAGGGGGATACGACCCGAAGGAAGGGGAAAATGGATGTGGAGGTGACCAGCCTAGACTAGCTAGGCCGGAAAGGGAGAGTCTTGAGGGGGTAACACTTAATAATACACTTATACCCCTCAAAGGGATGAACCCCAGCTGAAGTATGCATTGGGAGAAGGAAGGTGTCAGTTACGTGAAGACTACTGCTTTGTGATAAGTGGGAGGTGGGTCAACCGTATGGACTGATGTGTCATGTAATCTTTCCTGTAGGAGCGTGCGACAGTTAGCTTGTGTCAGGACCCTATAAAATGGACAAAACATACAGTCTAGGTGTTATAAGTGAGACAATGCAAGAAAAAGTAACACTTCACTCTGGGGAAGGCCCACAGAGGCACATATGCTAACGCAGCAGCTTTTATACAATTACTCCCAATAAGTTATGAAATAGCACAGTTCCTTCTGAGGGAGCTCAAGATGCAGAAAAATGTTCCAACTTATGGTATGAGAAAAATCCTGTGATGCAGAGAGATGGATGTAGTGAAACAGATGAATTATACACTCCCTCAGGATTGTGGCCTGGGCTGGGCACAACTTAAAATAGCACAGTTCTCTTAAATCTACAGCTTACAATTATCCCAGTCGCTGAGTATAGTGGAGACTAGCAACTAGTAAGCACCCAGAGAGAGTCTTTATGTTACTTGGTGTTTGTTAGTATGCATAGCTCAGCAAAAGTCCCTCTGATGTTGGGGCACATATAATTCTAATGTGGGGTGTCATGAGTAGCAGGGATGACCATAAATCTGCAACCTGAAGGGCCTAACCTGAGAGTAGATATAGGGAGGCACATAGAGCAAGAAGTCTCAGCAAAAACTGTTCAGGTTAGGAGAAGGGGTTATAGCCAAGCAGTTGCTCCCACAGAGTCTCAGATCCAGATCATGTGCTAAGTAGTAAATCAGATAAGTACATTCATTAAAAATAAAGATTAGGTCTCACCAAATCCAAAGAGGTAGGTAGCCGATTCACTGCACAATAGTCCTCTCAAAAGGGGAGTCCCGGTCCAGCTCCAGAGGCCTGAGAAGAGAGAAAATACTCAGGAGCAGATCAGGTGTTGAAGTGAAGCAGCAGGTCTCTCACAGGACCCGATAAGCCACCAAGGCTGCAGCTGTAATCCTCAGAAGGCACCGTCACCTCCCCACGTGGGCCCCAGTAACAGAGAGGCCGGTGCGGTAAGGAGGCCCTTGAGTCCAAGATGGCGTCTGTTCGCGCCCTTTTAATGATGCCTGAGGGGTAAGTGAAAGTCTCACTACTTGCGTAGCAAGACAGGTCTCTCAGTGCTCCCAGTGCCCCGCAAACTCTCCGGTGCCCCCAACCAGTACTGGCTGGGCTATGTATACCTTCAGGGCTTTGATAGAGCCTCCAAGTCAAGTGCGGTCGCCTCTCTATCTCACATGGAGTAACGTTGATTGCACCGCCGGGTGATGTGTCCCTATGCAGCAGGCCTCTGACCAACCTCAGCCCCAAGAGTGAGTGCTCCGGAGCGGATCCCCGGCCCTCCGGAGCAAGACGTATCACGTGGGCTGATATGGGGCAAAGTCGCCAGTAGCAGGGTGTGAGGGACAATATGGCGATCCGGTTTGTAGGCATCCCGTCACCGGCCGATGTCCCAGGGAAGGTGTTCTTTAGTTAGTCCTGTTGCCAATGAAGTTGTTAAACCTCTGGAGCGGGGCCCCGACCCCCCGGAGGGCAGAAACCTCCACAGTCACGCTCTGCAGCATCCAGGCAGAGAAGGTGGCACTCAAAATGCTCGTAAAAAAAAGAGAAAAACCCCAAACACACACCAAGAGGGGTCACAAATGTCCAATGCTATGAGTGGGGGTAGAAATAAGTGATTTTTTTTAGATTTAGCCACGAATTTACTAGAAAAAATGAATTTTCCAGAGCAGAGCTGCTAGCAAGCATGTCCTAACTCTTCCATGGCTAGCTCCGCCCCCCCACATTTTATTTTTAGTAAATAAAAAATGTCTGATAGTGAGGATCTATAGGAAGCACAATATCAATACTGTAGTATTAGCTTTAACTTACATATAAACAACTCGTATTTAACATTTGTGTGAGTGCTTATTTATTTATATACATAATAGGGGGAAAATAATTATAATATATTTGTAAGGTTGTGGTATGTCCCACTCATAAATAGATTGTCTACTCCTGAGCTTATAGTGTAAAAGTTCTGGAAATATTAATATTTAAGTTACAACTGTAACACCCACAGAGCTAACTGTACTAAATGCTTGTGCTGAATCAATAGCACATATATAATAACCTAAACAGCTGATCTGTATCACATGAATTGTTATGCGTGCCTTTAATTATACCATACGTACAGTTAATCAGAACCATTATTTACTATTAACCCTTTAATTAATTGAATATACTTTTTACAGACACGGCCAGAGCACTGAGACATATCAGGTATTGATGTAACTGGAGTGAATAAGGGAACCTTCTTCCTGAGCACAGACATTGGAGCCTGTTATCAGCATGAACTCATATGTGTTAGGTGAGTAAAATAGATATTATGCTGACTTTAATTAGTGGGAAAATAGAATAGATCACTCATTAAACAAATATAAACTATTATATTTATATCCATACAGAGAGAAGCGCACTCACAGGAATAAACAACCAGCTCAATACCATTGTTAGCCTGTTCTATGGTGATTTACCACCAGGGTGCAGCTTCTTTTAGCCCGGTAATGCTTTTCACAGAGTAGACCTTTCCTGTAGTATATCAGTTTGATTCCGCCTATTACGGTCAGTCCAGCACCAAAATACCAGGCAATTCCTCTCTGAACAAGGAACACATAAACCCCAGGCAATCGTTTCAGCCTTCATTGGGCCTCGTCAGTGAGGTACAGCCATATTCCTCTAAGCACACTGAACAAGGAGTCCACGTCTAGTTTCCCCTTTTTTTCTTAAGGAGACTAAATACATACAGAGAGAAACGCACTTACAGGAACGAACAACTAACTCAATACCATTGTTAGCCTGTTCTATGGCAATTTACCACCTGGGTGAATCATCTTTTAGCTGTAATGATCATGGGATATTTCCCTATCAGACCAATCCTGGCCAGTAGTCTTCTTATCCCAGTGGCAAGATAAGGAAATATCCCAGAAAATAAGAAGAAATAAATAAATGAGGATGCAATCCAATACTCGCTGTAGAGATGAGAAAACAGGTAAGTGGTCCCAGAAAGGTTAAGGAAGGCACCAAGTAGACAGTCCAATCCTTCAGGGAACCAAAGGCAAAGTCCGGTAACAGACTGGCAATTCAAGGAATCAGCAATTCAGGGGTTAATCAGTAGAGTGGTCAGAGACAAGCAGAGTTCAGCAACAATAAGGCAATCCAGCAGTTCAGGGGTTAATCAGTATAGTGGTCAGAGACAAGCAGAGTTCAGCAACAATAAGGTAATTAGCATTAGCAAACAAAGCAATAAAACATAGCACCCAGGGAGCATAAGACAACCTATACTTGGGCAAGTTACAGGAAGTGAGGAGGTACTTACATAAGCAGTTCAGGGGTTAAATCAGTAGAGTGGTTACAGACAGGCCGAGTTCAGAAACAGTAAGGCAATCAGCAGTTCAGGGGTTAATCAGTAGAGTGGTCACAGACAGGCAGAGTTCAGCAACTGTAAGGCAATCAGCAGTACAGGGGTTAGAGTGGTCACAGACAGGCAGAGTTCAGCAACTGTAAGGCAATCAGCAGTTCAGGGGTTAATCATTAGTTTGGTCACAGACAGGCAGAGTTCAGCAACAGTAAGGCAATAAGCATTAGCAAACAGAGCAATAAAACATAGCACCCAGGGAGCACAAGACAACCTTTACTTGGGCAAGGTATAAGAAGTGAAGAGGTACTTACATAAGCGCAGGTTCACACCAAGGATAGCAGACAGGTGAGTGGCATCAGGAGAAAGACCCAGCGTGTGGCGATAATGTCATCCCTGCATGCCACAACAACTGCCGCAACCATGGCAATGGCCGTGGGTGGAGAGTGCGGGGCCGCCGCTGAGACAAAGTGGTGTGACATTAGACCAGTATTGATTTTCACAGGGTAGAACTTTCCTGTAGTATATCAGTCTGATCCGGCCTATAACAGTCAGTCCAGCTCCGAAATACCAGGCAATTCCTCTCTAACCAAGGAACACAGCAACCCCAGATGTGGACTCCTTGCTCAGTGTGCTTAGAGGAATCTGGCTACACCTCAATGACGAAGTCCAATGAAGGCCGAAACGCTTCTCTCTGTATGTATTTAGTCTCCCTAAGGGCAAAAGGGGAAACCAGATGTGGACTCCTGGCTCAGTGTGCTTAGAGGAATATGGCTACACCTCACTGACGAGGCCCAATGAAGGCCGAACAGATCATCTGGGGTTGCTGCTGGACTGATATACTACATGAAAGTTTTACTCTGTGAAAAGCATTACTGGGCTAAAAGAAGCTGCACCCAGGTGGTAAATCGCCATAGAACAGGCTAACAATGGTATGAAGCTAGTTGTTCATTCCTGTGAGTGTGCTTCTCTCTGTATGTATTATATTTGTATCTGCATCTTTTAAGAACATTCGTATCAACACCTGCTCTCAAAACACCTGCAACTCTACCTGCCCCTGCCCTGACCCAGCTCATGGAACTCCCATAACTACACTTTTGCCTACCTTTTTCCCATGTGTGGAACACCCACAACTCCCCCAGTGAGTGTTCCCCACCCCAGAACCGCAACCGATTTATGTGCTTAATTTAACAGTGAGTATTATTAATAGTAATAACGTTTTGGCTGATTATATAAATCAAACAACCACAGCCCAAAGCTAAAAATCATCATAGGATCCACTGCTCCTTAGCCTTTCAAAACATCTCACAATAATTATTAGTCTGTGATGATTAAGACCTTGGCCGATTTATTATCAGTCAATGCTGCTTATTCCATGCGAGCCTTCTGGCTTCCCGGATTCAGGAGTTAAAAAGCAGCGGTCATAAGACCCCCCTCGCTAGTGGCCGAATAGCCGCGAAGTGCAGGGACAGCATTGCACAAGCATTTCACCAGAAATAGTTGTGCAATGATAAATACCGATAGCGTATGCTGTCGGCATTTAGAAATGTCGGGTGGACATGTCCGCTACAGAGGATCATGTCCGTCCGACATTTAATAATTTGGCCCTATCATATTCTCACCCCACTGGCTGAGCATGAGCCGGGCAGGGCTGTATCTGCAGTTACTTGTGTAATGTTAAATGAGGATGGTGGATGCCACCTCTCTTGCCCAGAATACAGATGTACTTGTTCCCTGGCTGAGAACATTATCCATCTGCACCTTGTTTAATGGGGCCCTATAACTTGTTTTCAGCAGTAATCAGTGGTTTAGTTTATTATGATATAGAAATATTTACATTATTTGTCTTTTGTTGTTTTTATTTGCAATTTACAGGATAATCAATTAAAAAATTAACACAAAACACAAGCCATTTTATGGATTGTAAATAAATAATATGACGTATTGCCTTGGAATAGATGCTAAGATTGTTAAGTGGGTAGAATGCTGGCTTAAAGATAGACAACAGAGAGTTTCAATTAATGGAGTACATTCAAATGAGGCATCAGTTACTAGTGGTGTTCCCCAAGGGTCAGTTCTTGTTTAACATGTTCATAAGTGATATTGGAAGTGGGCTTAAGGGAAAGGTTTGCTTGTTTGCTGATGATACAAAAATTTGTAACAGGGTAGATGTTCCAGGAGGAGTTAATCAAATGAACTGTGATATTAATAAACTAGAGGACTGGTCAAATAAATGGGATCTGAAATTTAATATTACCAAGAGCAAAACTATGCATATAGGATCCAAAAACCCAAAGGCCAATTATAGTCTCAATGGTACATTACTGACTGTAATTAAAGAAGCCAGCAAGGCCAGTCAAATGATTGGTTGCATTGGAAGAGGTTTTAGTAGCAGAAATAGCACGGTTCTTATGCCACTTTACAGATCATTAGTTAGACCAAATATGGAATACTGTGTACAGTTCTGGAGACCATATCTTCAGAAAGATATAAATAAATTAGAAGCTGTCCAAAGGAGGGCTACTAAAATGGTACATGGTCTAAAATATAAAACATACAAAGAAAGACTCTATGATCTAAATATGTATAGCTTAGAGGATAGAAAGGAAAAAGGTGACATGATAGAAACCTTCAAATATATAAAGGGACTTAATAAAATAGAAGCTGAAAGCATTCTTCACACAAAAATAAATGCCAAAACAAGGGCTCACAATCTAAAGTTAGAGGGTAGCAGATTCAGGAGAAATTTGAGGAAGCATTTTTTTACAGAAAGGGTGGTGGGATTCATGGAATAAACTTCCATTTGAGGTGGTAAACACAAAGACTGTAAAGGAATTTAAAAATGCCCGGGACATGCAAAAGGCTATCCTAAGGAAAAAGTAGTATAGACTTGATGGGCCTTTTTGGTTCTTATCTACCGTCAAATTCTATGTTTCTATGATTCTTGTATTAAGATAGATTCCATTATAAAGAATAAACATTATTTATTTTCTTTATTCCTTTTCTTTTTATGTAGACAATAACTTGAATAGTTCATATCCATCCTTCACTAAAGGAAGCATCAGAATGATACCACAAACTCCAAACGTCTTAGACACAAATGACTATTCACAAACATTGGGGAAATCACAGCAGATATTTAAAGAACATGGTGAATTGGCAGGAACTGGGCAGAAACCATTATGTACAGAGAGTAATTTAGTCATCAAACAAGAGGACAACATTTATGCCTTATCTAGTGAAATGATTATCCCTGAGGATAAACCACACACAGTTACTGAGTTTAAAGAAGAGAAAAGTTTTAAGTTTAGCCAAATGATTAATACAAAGGATAAACCTCACACATGTACAGAATGTGGGAGATGTTTAACATCTAAAGGAAGCCTTATGTATCACAGAAAGACCCACAAAGGGGAGAAACCTTTCACATGTAATGAGTGTGGGAGATGTTTCACATCCAAGGCAAATCTTATATCTCAGGAAAAGACCCACACAGTGGAGAAACCTTTAACCTGTACAAAATGTGGAAAACGTTTTACAAACACGCATAATCTGAAAACTCATGTAAGGAGTCACACAGGAGAAAAGCCATTCACATGTACAAAGTGTGGAAAATGTTTTACACTAAAGTGTAATCTGAAAACTCATGAAAGGATTCACACAGGAGAAAAAGCTTTCACATGTACAGAGTGTGGAAAAAGTTTTAGACAAAAGAGTGATCTAAAAACTCATGAAAGGATTCACACAGGAGAAAAGCCTTTCACATGTACAGAGTGTGGGAAATGTTTTACACAAAAGAGTGATCTAAAAACTCATGAAAGGATTCACACAGGAGAAAAACCTTTCACATGTACAGAGTGTGGAAAAGAATTTACAGTAAAAAGTAATCTGAAAACTCATGAAAGGATTCACACAGGAGAAAAACCTTTCACATGTACAGAGTGTGGAAAAAGTTTTCCACAAAAGAGTTATCTAAAAACTCATGCAAGGTTTCACACAGGAAAAAAACCTTTCACATGTACAGAGTGTGGAAAAGAATTTACAGTAAAAAGTAATCTGAAAACTCATGAAAGGATTCACACAGGAGAAAAACCTTTCACATGTACAGAGTGTGGAAAACGTTTTGCACATATACGTCATCTGAAAGCTCATGAAAGGAGTCACACAGGAGAAAAACCTTTCACATATTTATAAAGTGGAAAAGGGTATCCCATGTCAGTCAGGTATCACAAAACACCAAATATTTACTCACAAAACAAACTTTGTATGCACTGTGTGAAAACCTTTTAAGAATTATCCTAAGGAAGACAAACTCTTTAAACAGAAGAGTCAACAAAGGATCCTGTTGTTAATAATACTTTCTAAATCCCAGTTACAAAATCTCCATATTGGAAGTACTCTCCTGCTGTTCTTTGTGTCTCTATATATGTGCACCTCAGTTTCTCTCATATCAATGTGATATAGAATCCAAACACCACACAGGAATATACAACTCTGCCCTCATACTGGCCAGTTTATAGAAACATTCACCACCAAAGCACCCCCAGTGTTGTTTGTTAATATGCCAGTGTTAGAAGTTTTATGTTACATTTAGAGACTAAAGGAGCCTTTATATAATAGAGTGTTAGAGAATTATATAAACTAGAACATCAGTCTCAAATGATTGACATCTGGGAGATATATATAATGTGCACATCAGGTGGATAAACCTTTTCTTATAGCAACAGATGCTTAGCATTGTACATGTTATATACCAGAGGAATTACTGAGAGGAAACTGATTTTATTTAATAATGAGACACAATGGGCTAGATTACAAGGGGGGTGCTAATTTGCCCGTTTGCTGGTGCGCAATAAATAATAAGCCATTACAAGTGGCTGATTTTTTTCTGTGGGAGCTGCACACAGTACTTGCCAGTACAAAGAACCTCTTCGCTCCAAACGGGCTAAGAAAGAACTCAGCAGCCTCCAGAGTGGTGTCTCGACTGTAGCCTCCTATCGCACCACAGGAACTCCAACGGCCAGGAAGGATGACGTCACTCTTGACTCGTAGCAGCAGGGGAGGAGTGAATATGCTAGCCCGATGCCTGGCAAAACACCCAGGGGGATGAAGCAGTATCCAAACTGGTATTGAAATGCAGAGAGGGGAAAAAGGATCTGCAGTCTTCAAGATGCATAGCATAGTATGTTTTCTTGCACTATATTTATTAATTAATTTTGTGCTTCATGTTTCCCCAATGTACTTCTGTGCTGTTGCATCTATATATACATCTGTACATACTTATCTCTTTATGTATTCATATATATATTTATATACATATTGTTTATTCACATTAAGTTTAGTAACATTTATTCTGTTATTATATGGGGCACAGAGATCAGAGCTTGTGTTTAGGTATAACATTATAGGGGCGGTTTTGTTGGTTTTAATCAATTAACCTATCAGCAGTTTTTGTATGATTTTTAAACATGCATCCTGCCCTGCCTCTCCAGACTATGATTACAACGTAACCGCTGAAACATGTCAGTCTAGGCATGCCCCCTTATTTGTTTCTCTTGGATGCGTCATATATCTTTTCAACATATCTTTTTAAGTATTTTATTCATCTTGAAGACTGCGGATCCTTTTTCTCCTCTCTGCATTTCAATACCAGTTTGGATACTGCTTCATCCCCCTGGGTGTTTTGCCAGGCATCGGGCTAGCATATTAACTCCTCCCCTGCTGTTACGAGTCAAGAGTGACGTCATCCTTCCTGGCCGTTGGAGTTCCTGTGGTGTGATAGAAGGCTACAGTCGGGACACCTCTCTGGAGGCTGGCTGAGTTCTTTCTCAGCCCGTGTGGAGCGAAGAGGGTCTTTGTACTGGCAAGTACTGTGTGCAGCTCCCGCATTTTCACTAAGGACAGGACTATTATGGCTTTATCAGGTACTACACAGCAATAACACTGTTTTTATTTATTTATTTGATGTGATACTGACTCTGGGGTTGTTATATGAGTGATTCGCTTCTAAGACCCATTACATGTAAAGTGCCTCTTTATACAGTCTGCATAATTTATTTGCATGAGAATACTACACTTGACTTTCTATTGATTTATGGATATCTGCTGGTAATATCCTATATTCTCATTGCAATCATTTGCCTGGCTCACTGTGGGGATAGTAATATATACTAACATGGATGCTCCTACTAAACAGTTATTTTCCCTTATGCCTGCAGATGCACACACAAATCCCACCATGGACTGTGACAAGATTTTTTCTGACGATAAAGGACTTTTATCATTAAGTAATCTCTTTGACTCTAAGGAGAACTTATTATTCAAGGAAAGTAAAGCTCAATGGGACATTTTGACTTTTGAACGTTATATGTCTGCGAAAATGATCCCTAGAGGATTAAGAATTTACAAATGTCCTACTTTTGAAGTTGATCCTGGTGATCTTGAGTTTATTAATTCCTGGAATGAAGTCTTGTCAGAATGTTCTTCTAAGCTAATGCTTTTACTTGTACGGTATAGAACACTATATAGAATCTAAATAAAAGGAAATTGACATTTTACAATTAGAACTTAATAAACGTAGTCATGATCCGGACTTTGCTAAATTTGACACCATCCTCTATGATTCAGTTGCACGTGGCAAGCAGCTAATCATGGAGAATAAACATATGAAATTTAAAACGGATTATTTTTCTAATTCAGTTTATATTTGGAACAGAAAACAATGTATTATAGACGTAGCCTACCACATAATAATAAGAATAGAAGGCGTAATCGCAGATGCAGAAATACACAATCCAAGTCTGTGACCTTTTCTGATAGTGAGACTGAGATGTCATCAGATGACAGATTTCCTAGTACTGAGGATATTAACATCATGCCTAATTTGACACAAACACAAATTATTCAGCAGGGGATTCTGAAATACCCCAATACTAATATGTCAGCTTCAAAAATACCTACAGGCACTCAACCTAAGGAAAGACTGGACAATAGGGAAGGGAATACAGGTTCCAAATATGTTCCCAGTCAGTCCCATAATTTTACTGTGACTAGTAATATTAGTAACCCTTCCTTACTGGACCAGGTTTTTCCAATGGCCAGAGAACCTCAGGACGGGGGAGGAGGGAATCAAGGTCAGTACAATCAAGACAGATATCAACTCAGGGGCAATCACAATACAAGCAAATACAAGTAAATAATGTGATTAACTTGTCATCCACTCCCCTCACTAACATTCAAATTGAAGTCTTAGGATTTGGCCTTGGTTTTGCTCCCACCAGTAATTTTAATATGTTTCAGACCATGATTGACATTAATCGACTTGTCAGAAATATAACACTTAAAAAACATTTCTGTAGTAATACTGACATTCCTCAAGCTCAAATAGATCAATTTGAGCATACTAGTTCTCTACCATCTGAGTTCCAGTCCTTTGAAGAGAATTGTGACATGATCAGCCTTCAATCTCTAGCATTAGAACCATCTAAAAATACAGGTGTAACTAACAGTGGTCAGAGATTTAGGGATAAATCAAAATTTTAACCAATGCATAGCATGGGTCCCATTATTGAGACCTTCTATAACTGGGTCAAAAAAGATCTACAAGCACTTAGGGACAATCCTGGTCCTATCAAATATAATCTTTCAACCAAACAAAGAACAGCATTGGAATCTCTGCAGAATAATAACTCTATGGTGATCCGCCTTGCTGATAAGGGCGGAAGCATAGTAGTTATGGATCGGACGGACTATGTCTCTTAGGCTTTACAACAGCTCCATAACACACATGATTATCAAATTCTAGATAATAATCCTACCTTACAATATAAGAGAGAACTGATGGACATCTTGGACGATGGTTTGGAGCCAGGGCATTTAGACGAACATATGGTTCAGTACTTAGATGTAAAATATCCCAAGATACCCATGTTCCACCATTTCCCAAAAGTCCATAAATCGTTTACTAACATTCAAGGTAGACCTATTGTGAGTGGAGTGGACTCTCTACTAGAGAGACTGTCTCAATGGCTTGATTCATTGTTGCAACCTATTGGTGCCATGTTACCCTCGTATAACAGGGATACTAAACATATCCTTAATCTAATGAAGAAGGTTACCTGGGATTTAACCTATACATAGGTCACCATTGACGCAGTATCTTTATATTCTTCGATCCCTCATGATAAGGGAATTGAAGCTATTAGATTCTTTCTGGCTTTTTACACAGATTTCACTGTTGAGTTTCAGGAATTTGTTATTCGAGTCTTGAATTTTTTACTTACTCACATTTTTTTTGTATTTTGAGGGTACTTACTATCTCCAAAGATATGGGACAGCTATGGAGTTTTCGTTAAAAAAAAATAAAAAATGGCACTTAGCAGTTTTTGGGGGCTAAAGTCAGTGGCTGTGAAGTGTTAGAAAAAACGGCACTGAAAAGTGTCTGTACACTGCGGTCTATGGGAACTGTGTGTTCCCTGTAAATATATGTGTATGCTTATATACATATATGTTTTGTGTCAATATGTGTATACACTTATAACAAATAATATATATATATATATACTGTATGTATATAAACATATAAATATTTATTTAAATTTGCTGCCATCGATTTCATGCTGTGTCTCACGGCATTATAACAGGCTCCCATTGGAGCATACGGTAGCTCGCTCTCATTTTGCGCTCCATTTATAATCAGGCCCAATATCAGTAACTGGTACATTTGTGATCATAATCAGTTTAATTTAAATGGCTACTATAACCTACATGTATACTGGGTATGTAATATGTGTGTCATGTGATCATAATCAGTTTAATTTAAATGGCTACTATAACCTACATTTATACTGGGTATGTAATATGTGTGTCATGTGATCATAATCAGTTTAATTTAAATGGCTACTATAACCTACATGTATACTGGGTATGTAATATGTGTGTCATGTGATCATAATCAGTTTAATTTAATTGGCTACTATAACCTACATGTATACTGGGTATGTAATATGTGTGTCATGTGATCATAATCAGTTTAATTTAAATGGCTACTATAACCTACATGTATACTGGGTATGTAATATATGTGTCATGTTCTGTAACTTGATATTATGCCTGTTAGATGTTTTCATGTTAGTTAGAAGCCACAAGAACTGATAATAGCACATACTGTATATATAAAGGGATCATTATATGTCTGATAAATCCCTTTGTATCAAGAACACAAGTGTTAGGTATATTTATACCATTTACAACAACAGTAGGTAGAGAAAAGACCACCGATTGCAAAAGGAATACACTTATAGCAAGCTCTTATTCCTCAAGAAAGCAAATAAATGTGTTTGAGAAGTGTTCGGTGCAAGTTTATTCAATTTATTGGAATATTTAAAATGGGAGATTATTAAAACCAATATCTGAAACTGGAAGACCTCTGTGATAGCTATTACCACAGTCCTACTAGTAAAATAAAATCACTACTACTAAAGCAATAATATAGGATATATTACTGATTGAAACCAGACTATGAGTAGTCCGTAATCAAGCATACAGCAGTGGTGACTAATATAGCTGTAACTACGCTTGCAATATGTGTGTGATTGTGTGTAAGATTCTAGACACTGTCAATTATGACAATAAACACATAGATAAAGTATAGCAGTCGGATATAAATATCATGGGGTAAATATTTTTTAAAGTGCAGACGGACATGATATGATGTAGCATATCATGTCCGCCGCACATTGATTAATGCTGTCAGCATTTATCATTGCACCAGAAGTTCTTGTGAACTGCTTGTGCAATGCCGCGCTAGCAGGGGGTGTCAATCAACCCAATCGTATTCAATCGAGTTGATTTCTGTCCACCGCCTCGGAGGAGGCAGACAGGTTATGAAACAGCGGTCTTTAGAAACACGGGGCATCAAGCTCCGTACAGAGCTTGATAAATTGACCCCTTGGTGTCAAATATCAAGTGTTGTTGACACAATTTAGCTAAATGTGGTAAGTATGTTAGTGTCTATTAAATCTGCATACTTTGCAAATATATGTGGACCACAATTTACAGCAACACGGTATGGAATTAGCCAAACAACAGGCTTATGGTAAAAAGTTATGGATTCGATCACATAAATAAATTGCCAGATACAAATAGTATGATTGCTAAGATTGCATAGTGATGCTTGTATCGTTAATAAACACAAGGCACTGTGGTTTATATATAAAGTACCATCAAGAGTCTCTGTTTCATATACGTAAATATTTCACAGCAGGCACATTTTGCTGGGTTGTTAAAAATAAAATTGTAACCATGGAGTGTTGAGGTATGATACTATAGGGTCCAATTGTGGCAATAAGCCCTGATAAATGCACTAGCAATCTTGTAGTTAAAATGATAACAGTAAGTATGTGATCTTTATCATCGTATAAGAGCTTGAATATGGCTGAATTATTGCAGCGGATATGTTACAATGTTGCAATTAAACTGGCCTATAATGTTATTTTATATTTAGCAAAGACACGTCAACACCTGCCACCTGCAATCGTATGTGTAAGTATTGTTAGCACCCGTAATCACGCACGTAACTCAGATTGGCAATAAGTATTAGAACTAATAATACGCTAGTCTCCGTTATTTAAATCATTTCAAGTATATCACAGAACCCGCACATTTGCTGGGCTGCTGAGCATAAACAGAGTTCCATGGTATAAATGATATACATCAACAAGATAACAAATTACTGGTATCAAAAATATCTCTGAGGTCTAACCGCTAAATTTAGAGTTCTGCGGCCAAAGGGGTGCGTTAGCTACGCATGCTTTTTTTCTCCCGCACCTTTTAAATACCGCTGGTATTTAGAGTTCACAGAAGGGCTGCATTAGGCTCCAAAAAGGGAGCGTAGAGCATAATTTACCGCCACTGCAACTCTTAATACCAGCTGTGCTTACGGACGCGGCCAGCTTCCAAAACGAACTGGTGCACGATTCCCCCATAGGAAACAATGGGGCCGTTTGAGCGGGAAAAAAGTCTTAACACCTGCAAAAAAGCAGTGTTCAGCTCCTAACGCAGCCCCATTGTTTCCTATGGGGAAACACTTCCTAAGTCTGCACCTAACACCCTAACATGTACCCCGAGTCTAAACACCCCTAACCTTACACTTATTAACCCCTAATCTGCCGCCCCCGCTATCGCTGACCCCTGCATATTTTTTTAATCCCTAATCTGCCGCTCCGTACACCGCCGCCACCACCTACGTTATCCCTATGTACCCCTAATCTGCTGCCCCTAACACTGCCGACCCCTATATTATATTTATTAACCCCTAATCTGCCGCCCCCAACGTCGCCGCCACTTACCTACACTTATTAACCCCTAATCTGCTGACCGGACCTCACCGCTACTATAATAAAGTTATTAACCCCTAATCCGCCTCACTCCCGCCTCAATAACCCTATAATAAATAGTATTAACCCCTAATCTGCCCTCCCTAACATCGCCGACACCTAACTTCAAGTATTAACCCCTAATCTGCCGACTGGACCCCACCGCTACTCTAATAAATTTATTAACCCATAAAGCTAAGTCTAACCCTAACACTAACACCCGCCTAAGTTAAATATAATTTTTATCTAACTACATAAATTAACTCTTATTAAATAAATTATTCCTATTTAAAGCTAAATACTTACCTGTAAAATAAACCCTAATATAGCTACAATATAAATTATAACTATATTGTAGCTATTTTAGGATTAATATTTATTTTACAGGCAACTTTGTATTTATTTTAACCAGGTACAATAGCTATTAAATAGTTAATAACTATTTAATAGCTACCTAGTTAAAATAAGTACAAAATTACCTGTAAAAAAATCCTAACCTAAGTTACAATTAAACCTAACACTACACTATCAATAAATTAATTAAATAAAATACCTACAATTATCTACAATTAAACCTAACACTACACTATCAATAAATTAATTACATACAAATACCTACAATTAAATACAAATAAATAAACCAACTAAAGTACAAAAAATAAAAAAAGAACTAAGTTACAAAAAATAAAAAAATAATTTACAAACATTAGAAAAAGATTACAACAATTTTAAGCTAATTACACCTACTCTAAGCCCCCTAATAAAATAACAATGCCCCCCAAAATAAAAAAATGCCCTACCCTATTCTAAAATAAAAATAGAAAAGCTCTTTTACCTTACCAGCCCTTAAAAGTGCCTTTTGCGGGGCATGCCCCAAAGAATTCTGCTCTTTTGCCTGAAAAAAAAAACATACAATACCCCCCCAACATTACAACCCACCACCCACATACCCCTAATCTAACCCAAACCCCCCTTAAATAAACCTAACACTAAGCCCCTGAAGATCTTCCTACCTTATCTTCACCACGCCGGGTATCACCGATCGGTCCAGAAGAGGCTCCGAAGTCTTCATCCAAGCCCAAGCGGGGGCTGAAGATGTCTATCATCGGGCTGAAGAGGTCCATCATCGGGCTGAAGAGGTCCATCATCGGGCTGAAGTCTTGATCCAAGCGGCGGCTGAAGAGGTCCATCATCGGGCAGAAGTCTTCATCCTATCCGGGCAGAAGAGGACATCCGGACCGGTAGACATCTTCATCCAAGCGGCATCTTCTATCTTCATCCATCCGGAGCGGAGCCATCTTCTTCCAGCCGACGCGGATCCATCCTCTTCTACCGACGCCTACTCGCCGAATGATGGTTCCTTTAAATGATGTCATCCAAGATGGCGTCCCTCGAATTCCGATTGGCTGATAGGATTCTATCAGCCAATCGGAATTAAGGTAGGAAAATTCTGATTGGCTGATAGAATCAGCCAATCAGATTCAAGTTCAATCCTATTGGCTGATCCAATCAGCCAATCAGATTGAGCTCAAATTCTATTGGCTGATCGGAACAGCCAATAGAATGCGAGCTCAATCTGATTGGCTGATTCTATCAGCCAATCAGAATTTTCCTACCTTAATTCCGATTGGCTGATAGAATCCTATCAGCCAATCGGAATTCGAGGGACGCCATCTTGGATGACGTCATTTAAAGGAACCGTCATTCGGCGAGTAGGCGTCGGTAGAAGAGGATGGATCCGCGTCGGCTGGAAGAAGATGGCTCCGCTCCGGATGGATGAAGATAGAAGATGTCGCTTGGATGAAGATGTCTACCAGTCCGGATGGCCTCTTCTGCCCGGATCGGATGAAGACTTCTGCCCGATGATGGACCTCTTCAGCCGCCGCTTGGATCAAGACTTCAGCCTGATGATGGACCTCTTCAGCCCGATGATGGACCTCTTCAGCCCGATAATGGATCTCTTCAGCCCCCGCTTGGGCTTGGATGAAGACTTCGGAGCCTCTTCTGGACCGATCGGTGATACCCGGCGTGGTGAAGATAAGGTAGGAAGATCTTCAGGGGCTTAGTGTTAGGTTTATTTAAGGGGGGTTTGGGTTAGATTAGGGGTATGTGGGTGGTGGGTTGTAATGTTGGGGGGGTATTGTATGTTTTTTTTTTCAGGCAAAAGAGCAGAATTCTTTGGGGCATGCCCCGCAAAAGGCCCTTTTAAGGGCTGGTAAGGTAAAAGAGTTTTTCTATTTTTATTTTAGAATAGGGTAGGGCATTTTTTTTATTTTGGGGGACTTTGTTATTTTATTAGGGGGCTTAGAGTAGGTGTAATTAGCTTAAAATTGTTGTAATCTTTTTCAAATGTTTGTAAATTATTTTTTTATTTTTTGTAACTTAGTTCTTTTTTATTTTTTGTACTTTAGTTAGTTTATTTAATTGTATTTATTTGTAGGTATTTGTATTTAATTTATTTATTGATAGTGATTTATTTTACAGGTAATTTTGTAATTATTTTAACTAGGTAGTTATTAAATAGTTATTAACTATTTAATAGCTATTGTACCTGGTTAAAATAAATACAAAGTTACCTGTAAAATAAATATTAATCCTAAAATAGCTACAATATAATTATAATTTATATTGTAGCTATATTAGGGTTTATTTTACAGGTAAGTATTTAGCTTTAAATAGGAATAATTTATGTAATAAGATTTATTTTATTTCGTTAGATAAAAAAATATATTTAACTTAGGGGGGTGTTAGTGTTAGGGTTAGACCTAGCTTTAGGGGTTAATAAATTTATTAGAGTAGCAGTGAGGTCCGGTCGGCAGATTAGGGGTTAATACTTGAAGTTAGGTGTCGGCGATGTTAGGGAGGGCAGATTAGGGGTTAATACTATTTATTATAGGGTTATTGAGGCGGGAGTGAGGCGGATTAGGGGTTAATAACTTTATTATAGTAGCAGTGAGGTCCGGTCAGCAGATTAGGGGTTAATAATTGTAGGTAGGTGGCGGCGACGTTGGGGGCGGCAGATTAGGGGTTAATAAATATAATATAGGGGTCGGCGGTGTTAGGGGCAGCAGATTAGAGGTACATAGGGATAACGTAGGTTGCGGCGGTGTGCGGTCGGCAGATTAGGGGTTAAAAAAAATGAATAGCGTGGCGGCGATGTGGGGGGGCTTCGGTTTAGGGGTACATAGGTAGTTTATGGGTGTTAGTGTACTTTAGAGCACAGTAGTTAAGAGCTTTATGAACCGGCGTTAGCCCAGAAAGCTCTTAACTCCTGTTTTTTTGCTGCGGCTGGAGTCTTGTCGTTAGATTTCTAACGCTCACTTCAGCCAAGACTCTAAATACCAGCGTTAGAAAGATCCCATTGAAAAGATAGGCTACGCAAATGGCGTAGGGGGATCTGCGGTATGGAAAAGTCGCGGCTGCAAAGTGAGCGTTAGACCTTTACCTACACGACTCTAAATACCAGCGGTAGCCCAAAACCAGCGTTAGGAGCCCCTAACGCTGGTTTTGACGGCTAACGCCAAACTCTAAATCTAGGCGTAAGTCAGATAAATATTAAAAACCTAATATGAGAGCCCCATTTCTCTCCCACCCGCCCTTGACATGTTTCTCTGTTTGGTGTTTGCAATCGGTGGTCATTTCTCCACCTATTGTTGTAAATATTCCTTGTTAATAAACAGCACCTCAATGCTCTATATATGTATATGAACCTTAATACAGCCGCATATTAATATTCCTTAGCGTGGTGCCATTGATTCCCTCTACTCTCATATTTATACCACTGTGTGCATATCTCATATAATGCTCCTGTTTACTATATAATGATATACAATGTTTTTCATGCAAATAAAAAGTGATTGTAATCCAGACCAGTATTTTGTGTCTTTTTGTCTAATTAAAATTATAATATCACAGAATAATAAGGAATAAATCATCATAGACAGAAGCCAAATCTGATGGTGAAAATTTTTTTTTTTTTCAAATTCAAACTTTTTTTTTCTTTTTTTTTTTTAAAGTGTTATTGCTTTTCATTTCTATTATGCATTTCAAATTTTGCTATACTGAACTCTAAATGCATTTATTGAAAAAAAAAAGCTGTAACTTTAAAATCACTTATACAATTTTAAAATGTATTATTTTTTATTTAAATGGCAAGAAAACAATATTTAAGTGTTAGAAGTGTAAATTTAGCTCCACCATTAAGCTCTACAGTCAATGGGTGGCAGACACAGTGTGTACATATTTTAAGAGCGAACCTATCACATCAAACAACAACAATACAAAGAAAGGTCCAACTCAGGGGTTCTGATACAGAAACCAAATATTGCACAGGCAGGGATTTGTGAGGAAAGCAAGGGAAGGATGGGGGACAGACAGTCCATTTCCCCCGAGCACCCTGAGAAACTGAAAACACCACAATAAAAACAGTGTGCAACACTCTGTGTACTTTAAGGTCTCCTTAAGTCAGACAACCAAGTGGGCTGGAGGACCTGAATTAATACTATAGCTTTTAGGGTAGGAAGATGGGGGTCGATCCGATAAAAATCGTCGCCCGCAAAAGCCGGCGACGCCAATATTTACGCTGGTTTGGTATCACATATACGGCGTAACCTAGAAGTTACGCCCGTATATTTCTGCCGTCGCCCGTAGTTTTTTGGGCCATAGGCAGGTATACCAAACCAGCGCAGTTTGGTATCCAATATGCAGCGTAAGGACTTACGTGGCGAAAATGGAGAAATCTTACTCCATTTTCACCTCGCCACAAAAAGCAGCCGTAAGAAGCCTTACGCTGACTATTGGAGCCCCGTAACTCCCTAAACTAACTAGAAAATAAACCTAACACCTAACGCATGCGCAATGTCTATCTACCTGTCAACCGCGATCTGCTAAATAAAACCTAACATCTAACGCATGCGCAATGTCTAGCTACCTGTCAACCGCGATCCCCCCCCCCCCGAAATCCCTAATAAAGTTATTAACCCCTAAACCGCCGCTCCCGGGCCCCGCCGCCATCTACATAAACTAACCCCCTACTGTGAGCCCCTAAAACCGCCGCAATCTACCTTATCTATCGCCTAATGTGAACCCCTAAAACCGCCGCCATCTACCTTATCTATCCCCTAATCTGACCCCTTACACCGCCGCCACCTATATAAAAATTATTAACCCCAATCTAATCCCCCTATACCGCCGCCAGCTATATTAATATTATTAACCCCTAATGTAAGCCCCTTACACCGCTGCCATCTATATTAAAATTATTAACCCCTAATTTAATCTACCTACCCCGCCGCCAGCTATGTTATCTATATTAACCCTAAGTATATTATAGTTAATATAGTTATTACATTATATATATTAACTATATTAACCCTAATTATATTAGGGTTAATATAGTTAATATAGTATTTATATTAACTATATTAACTCTATCTAACCCTAACACCCCTAACTAAATTTATATTAAATTAATCTAATTTATATTATAAACTAAAATATTCCTATTTAAATCTAAATACTTACCTATAAAATAAACCCTAAGATAGCTACAATATAATTAATAATTACATTGTAGCTATGTTAGGGTTTATATTTATTTTACAGGTAAATTGTTAATTATTTTAACTAGGTCTAATAGCTATTAAATAGTTATTAACTATTTAATATCTACCTAGTTAAAATAATTACCCAATTACCTGTAAAATAAATCCTAACCTAAGTTACAAATACACCTACACTATCAATAAATTAAATAAACTACAAATATCTATCTAAAAATACAATTAAATTAACTAAACTAAATTACAAAAAAAAAAACACTAAATTACAAAAAATAAAAAAAAGATTACAAGATTTTTAAGCTAATTACACCTATTCTAAGCCCCCTAATAAAATAATAAAGCCCCCCAAAATAAAAAAAATTCCCTGCCCTATTCTAAATTAAAAAAAGTTCAAAGCTCTTTACCTTACCAGCCCTTAAAAGGGCCTTTTGTGGGGCATGCCCCAAAGAATTCAGCTCTTTTGCATTTAAAAACATATACAATACCCCCCCCCCCATTACAACCCACCACCCACATACCCCTATTCTAAACCCACCCAAACCCCCCTTAAAAAAGCCTAACACTACCCCCTGAAGATCTCCCTACCTTGTCTTCACCACACCGGGCCGAACTCCTCATCCGATCCGGGCGATGTCTTGCTCCAAGCGGCAAAGAAGAATTATTCCTCCGGCGATGTCTTCCTCCAAGCGGCAAAGAAGAATTCTTCCTCCGGCGACGTCTTCCTCCAAGCGGCAGCAAAGTCTTCTTCCTTCCGGCAGCATCTTCCATGAAGCGGCATCTTCAATCTTCTTTCTTCGCTCCGCCGCCGCGGAGCATCCATCCCGGCCGACGACTGAACGACGAATGAGGTACCTTTAAATGACGTCATCCAAGATGGCGTCCGCCGAATTCCGATTGGCTGATAGGATTCTATCAGCCAATCGGAATTAAGTTAGAAAAATCTGATTGGCTGATTGAATCAGCCAATCAGATTCAAGTTCAATCCGATTGGCTGATTGGTTCAGCCAATCGGATTGAACTTGAATCTGATTGGCTGATTCAATCAGCCAATCAGATTTTTCTAACTTAATTCCGATTGGCTGATAGAATCCTATCAGCCAATCGGAATTCGGCGGACGCCATCTTGGATGACGTCATTTAAAGGTACCCCATTCGTCGTTCAGTCGTCGGCCGGGATGGATGCTCCGCGGCGGCGGAGCGAAGAAAGAAGATTGAAGATGCCGCCGGAAGGTTGAAGACTTTGCTGCCGCTTGGAGGAAGACGTCGCCGGAGGAAGAATTCTTCTTTGCCGCTTGGAGCAAGACATCGCCCGGATCGGATGAGGAGTTCGGCCCGGTGTGGTGAAGACAAGGTAGGGAGATCTTCAGGGGGGTAGTGTTAGGCTTTTTTAAGGGGGGTTTGGGTGGGTTTAGAATAGGGGTATGTGGATGGTGGGTTGTAATGGGGGGGGTATTGTATATGTTTTTAAATGCAAAAGAGCTGAATTCTTTGGGGCATGCCCCACAAAAGGCCCTTTTAAGGGCTGGTAAGGTAAAGAGCTTTGAACTTTTTTTAATTTAGAATAGGGCAGGGAATTTTTTTATTTTGGGGGGCTTTATTATTTTATTAGGGGGCTTAGAATAGGTGTAATTAGCTTAAAAATCTTGTAATCTTTTTTTTATTTTTTGTAATTTAGTGTTTGTTTTTTTTTGTAATTTAGTTTAGTTAATTTAATTGTATTTTTAGATAGATATTTGTAGTTTATTTAATTTCTTGATAGTGTAGGTGTATTTGTAACTTAGGTTAGGATTTATTTTACAGGTAATTGGGTAATTATTTTAACTAGGTAGCTATTAAATAGTTAATAACTATTTAATAGCTATTAGACCTAGTTAAAATAATTAACAATTTACCTGTAAAATAAATATTAACCCTAACATAGCTACAATGTAATTATTAATTATATTGTAGCTATCTTAGGGTTTATTTTATAGGTAAGTATTTAGATTTAAATAGGAATATTTTAGTTTATAATATGAATTAGATTAATTTAATATAAATTTAGTTAGGGGTGTTAGGGTTAGATAGAGTTAATATAGTTAATATAAATACTATAGTAACTATATTAACCCTAATATAATTAGGGTTAATATAGTTAATATATATAATGTAATACCTATATTAACTATAATATACTTAGGGTTAATATAGATAACATAGCTGGTGGCGGGGTAGGTAGATTAAATTAGGGGTTAATCATTTTAATAGAGATGGCGGCGGTGTAAGGGGCTTACATTAGGGGTTAATAATATTAATATAGCTGGCGGCGGTATAGGGGGATTAGATTAGGGGTTAATAATTTTAATAGAGATGGCGGCGGTGTTAGGGGCTTACATTAGGGGTTAATAATTTTAATAGAGATGGCGGCGGTGTTAGGGGCTCACTTTAGGGGGTTATAGATTTAATATAGCTGGCGGCGGGGTACGGGAGCGACGGTTTAGGGGTTAATAACTTTATTAGGTTGCGGCGGGGTACGGGAGCGGCGGTTTAGGGGTTAATAACTTCTTTTTATTGTTAGGCTAGTGCGGGGGGATAGCGGATAGAGGGTTAGACGTGTCGGGCTATGTTTAGGAGGCGTGTTAGACAGTGCGGGTGATTTAGACTTTAGTCAGGTTTTGTAGGCGCCGGCAGTTTCTAACGTGGCGCAAGTCACTGGCGACTCCAAAAATCTGTACTTACGCAGATTTCTGGACATCGCTGGTTTGTGAGACTTGCGCCACTTTAGCAAGTGACGGTGCCGCATATTGGATGGCTCGAGTTGCGAGCTGAAACTGCGGGCGACGCGGGTTCCCTCGCTTGCGCCGCAAACTGCGATCTATATCGGATCGCGCCCATGATTATCTCAGTCGAGTTCAGAACATTGCAAAACTGCTACTAATCAGCAGGTAGAGCTAGAAATCTACCTAGAAGGTCAAGTGAAGTCATACCTGCTAGAAATGTGCTAGATGCCAAAGCATGATACTACTGATAACCTCAAATATTTGTTTCACAAATCATTCTGCCTAACATGAAACCTACTTTAAGGTCTCTCTTTCTGTGCACCCAGCAGTAGTGGCACACCACAGAAACACTAGAAGCAAAATCCTTATTAATAATTACTCCTGCCAGGTAAGTTGCTAAAGGAACATAAATCTCAAAAAACAAACACACATGAATGTACAGATTAGAGGGAGGACAGTGGCATATTTTATTGGAAGTGATGCTATATATGCTCTCTGAGCAGGGCTGTGAATACAGGTGCATGGGGCATATGCATATATGCTTTGTGCACATTAATAACATACAATCATTAATTGTATTGCAAAATCCTTTTCTTTTTTTTTTAAACTGAAATGTATTTATGTGCATTTGAATTCCGAGCTCCATGCTCCTTTAACTTGGATGCCTTAGACAGCTACAACATAGCACAGAATTGAGCTGCATCCTTGTGTAGCATCCAATGGATTAATTGGTTTTACATAAAAAACCACAAATAGCTGTCCAGTACCTTGCACAAGTAAGCAACTGCACCTGCAACACGACATCAATGCAATGTGTGTCAGAGATGCAAATCACTTGCAAAATAGTAAATCATTTGTAAATCCACTTAGTTCTGCATACTGCAGACATATTGCTTACTATGCTACATTGCTGCACATATTAAGGACACATGCTGACCTTTACAAATTGCTTTCACACTAGCAGCAAACACAGCTGCCCAGCACATTACATACCCCTCTGGGGCAAGAAATCACTCTGCGGTGTTACTTGAAATGATCATGAGGGCAGAGTTCAATTAACCTCTACAGTTAAAATAGAAGAATAAAAGTCTAGATTGTCGAGCAATAGGGTTTGTTTTCTTTAAAAGCCAATAAAAACAAGGTTTCTAGATGACCATAAACGGAGAAAGCTCAGAGATAAAAAAAAAGAAGGTAAAAGGAATATAAAAAGTCAAAAGAAATTTAACAAAAATATGCAATAAGTTAAAATAAACAGATCCACAAGTACAACTGTAGCAAACTATCTCAGTAATAAGAATTGTAAACCTTTATATAAAAATAGGAATAACTGCAACACAAGTAATTGATTGCACAAGATGATTGAAATGAACCATTGTTATAATTAATATCAACTTGCCAAGATGGTCAACATGACCCAATGTGTTGTCGATACTAAATTCACCAATTTATCATCTAAATGCCAGGAAAAAAAACAAAAAAAAACACTTTTCAGGAATAAGACTGGAAAGATCCTTAGTTGATGTTCAACATCCTTTCCAAATTCCTATTAGGAAATGATCTTGGCTATCAATGCAACTAATTCACAGATCCCAAATAATAGTAGTAGACAGGAACATGAGAGTTAAATGCAAACATTGTAATCAAGAGCCTTCTCTGCAGTGTAAGTGCAGAGTTAAAGGTGCATATGTATATATACACACAGACATCAATATCTACATATCACAATCCTCATGAGACTGATAGAAAAAGTTTTTTTGCACTGCAAATTCAACAGCAACTATTACAAACAAAAACTGGATAATGTGATCACTCAGAAAATGTAAACTCAACCCCTGTACAGTAACAGCACAGAGGCTTAACGGCCTGAGGGATCTGTGAGTAAAAGGAACAAGCACATAACGAATCCTGCACCTTGAAAAGCAAACCGGGAAAGGTAAAAGCAAATTCGTTATCTGTTCCCAGCTTCAGGTTTGGTGAGGTGTGTATGTATGCGGGAGGCAAACTAGACAGACACAAAACAAAAATAAAATAAAGCTGATAAAATGTGAGAATTGCACAGTGAGAAGGTCAACAAGGTAGGGTTGTAGGGATTATTTCAAATATATTATTTTCTACCCTAGTGAGACCATTGGAGGATTAAGTAGTTAAGATAGAGGATAAAGTATTTTCTCAGAGATGGGATTGCTATTTGTAATAAGGCTTTGAAGCTGGAAAGGAAAAAAGTGCAGTCCTTCAGTTAGAAGATCGGGAAGTCCAAGATTTTGTGTAGGGAGGTGCAAGTCTCTTTGTGTTGTGCAGATTATCTCCTCTATTGCTCTGTCTCGTCAAACCGCTGTCTCCTGATCTTCTCTCTGGATCATTTGGTAGTGCTGCCTATTTTCCAGATATGCAGCCAATTCGGGGTCTTTGGCCTTCTCTGCTCGTTTTTTTTGGGTATCACCCTGTAAATACGTTTTCATTAGTGATGCTCCAGCCTCCACTATGTAATGACAAATTGTGCGCTGACGCAAAGATGCGGCGAGGTGCAAACCTGTTTCCCCACTCTTAGATTCTGCTACATCCAGAAGTTCAGAGGGTGCATGCTCAATTATATACTTTACAATCTCTTTACTCCCAGACATTACTGCTTGATGCAGGACAGTGCGCCCATCAGCGTCTTGCAACATCAAGTTGCCCGCAGCACGGTGTGCCTCCCGAAACCTTTCAAAATCACTGTTCTTCACAGCATCCAATAATATTCCCTCAAGCTGGGAGACATTGGGGTCTGTTTCTGCCCTTGGTGGGTGTAAGACGGATGGTTTGGATGCAGAGCTGTCACTGCCCATTCTGCCTTGGAAAGGTTCTTCCTGCAGCTCAGGGAGTGCGGGAGAATCTGGGGGAGAGTGAGGTGGTGGTGGAAACTGGAAGTGTTGGGTAGAGGGGCTGATAGACTGGCACCTGGAGTCTGGCATGGCAGGGGATGTACCAACAGACTGGGTGATAATAAGCTCTGGATCCAAAACGTACAGCTCATCCTGGCAGATCTCCAGTACAAAATTCAGATGCTCCTGTGCACGGTCGATCCGGTAAAAATGGTCTGCCGTGGTTGAGTCTAAGAAGCACCACTTTGGAGACAGTTTTTGTGATGAGACAGTTGGTGGTTTTGATGTTCCATCCTCCTCTTTTAGTCGCTGAATATGTGCGCGACAAGTCTCCAGATCACTGTCTCCAGGAACCACAATAACTCCCAGCGGGAGAGAGGCCTCTCGCAGCTTTTCTTTGTCGTAGTGCAGTGCCTCGTAGTCAAGGCATGGATATGCGGTTAACACGTAGACGCAGTCTTTCAGGAACTGGCTGCTGATCATTGAGGAGTGGAACAGATGTAAGTCTCTTGGTTTTCTGTATAAGGGCAGCCTGGTTCCGTAAACTAATCTTCACCACAGAAGGTCCCAATTTGCAAGGCTCTCCATCTACTTGCACAGGAATGGACTTATATGTATGAAGAAGCACCTCACTGCATTGGTGCAGTCGTTCACCATGACCTCCAACTTGCAGAGCAGCCAGGGAGGCCATGGTGAAACCAATCACTTCGATACATCCATCATCATGTCGCTGAGGTTCAAAATCATGATGCTCTCCAGGATTGCCCCACGGCATAGTATCAGCACAATACCGGGGGATGTTAAGGAACACCAGACACTGTAGCTTCAGCTCCTGAATTTTAGCAGTTAGGTCTGTGCCGTCACACACAACGCTGATATGTTTGGCCAGATCACGTGAGCTGCCAGTCAGGAAATCAGAGAAAGCAGTCCCTGCATAGAACATCTTATTACGAAAACGGCTGTTAAACTTTTCTGGATTTGCCTCTCGAGATTCATGAAATTCCAAAGTGACACGAGCATCAAACCCCAGGCTGAAATAATTATTGAAGACATCCAAGGGAAGCTTATCTGTGGCACCGTCTCCTCTGTCCTCCTCACAGGCCTCAGGGTTTTTCTCCACATGCAGATTCCATCTATCCAGCTAGACTACTGCGCCCTCTTCCACATGACTCAAGATCTTAGAGAGCGGCTCATCTGTGTAACCACCGCCCCAGTTGAGTGTTCTGGCAAGGTCATTTCCAGTCCCAAGAGGAAGGATTGCAACAGGTGGAGGTGGAAAAAGATGTAGCTGGTCCAAAACAGATAGAATCCATCCCACAGTTCCATCTCTACCACATGCCAGGATTTGCAAAGATGGAACTTTACGATACATTTCTAAGGCTTCATTTGGCCCACCCTGGCTGAGATCAAACACCTGGCATGGATTCAGATACCACATGAAAGACTGGAGGATCTTCACACCTTGGTTACCACCACTTTTGGGGTTGACAAAAACAAGTACAGATTTCATAAGGGGGCACGGTGCAGGTCTGATAATGAACGGGCGCAGTTTAGGCTCCTCTACTCCTTTCTTGCTTGGTCTTCTTTTAAAGGACGGTCTCTTTTTCTTTTTGCTTGATTTGAGTGAGCTCTGTGGCCGGCGAACCCGAATGATCCATGTGGGGGGCACAATAACAGCAGCATGCGCCCCAAGGGAACAAGGCTCCTCTATACGATGCAGCATGAAGCAGGACACTTTGTTGTGGTAAGCCAGTTTGCACCAAGAGCAGCTGATTACAACAATTTCTTTACTGTGGAATGCAAATTTTTGCTGGAACCCCTTTCCACACTGTCTGCATTTTCCTGCCTGCCGCCTGCGATGTACCCAGTGATGCCGAACAATTACTGGCTCCCGTATATTGCGAGAGCCAGATTCACGGAATGATGGTTTGCAACAGAAGTTTATCTTCTCAAGTTGCTCGATGCATGGTGTATGAACCACAATCTTACATGCTGCACACTTTCTTCGGGAAGCTGACTTCTGCTGTATTTTGGCCATGCAGTTTTGTTCTCCTACATAACAGAAATCTCCAGATACATTTGTTTCAAACCACAAATGATCCCCATACAAAGCCGTCTCACTCCAGTCGACAGTGTTCTGTATATGGCCCTCAGAATCATTGTTGAGGACGCTCGGAGAAAGTGCCAAGTGCTGGACTCCTGACTTAGCAATGGCTTTTCTGCATCTGAAGAAACGAAGTCCACTGAACATTTTCACGCTGTGTCTCTGGGTGATGGCAGATTTCTCTGGCTCAGGAGGTCTCTCTGACCCACTAGAGGCAGCTGAGCTGGTATTGTCAATATCGCTGTCACCGTCCATTCCCACTTTCTGACCCCCCAAAATCCAAACAGCACAGTTCTACCTCAAGCCATGCTCATTAACCCATATGCAGGAAGAGCAAAGATAAGTGCTATCGATGTATCCCCTGCACAGCACAGCAAACACTGTTGGAGGTGCCCTCATACAAAAGCAATGCATCAATCATTGCAAATATTGCACATACATAACTCTCTGCATACAAAGATAGTCACAGCATTACATCTAATAATGCATGATAAGGTACAACATACTATATACTGTCATTGCTAAGTATATTTTAGTAGTCACACTTATGCTACATAAAAAACAGTATAACAATGATTAAATAAAACTATTTTCCTGCTGCCTTAATTGTATGTCTTATTAGTAACTACAAAATTCTGAAATTATCTTCATGCAATGTTAGGGCAATTACACCATATGTACAAAACTTTGAAAGAGCAGTTTACAAACCACTGGCAATGTGACACAACCCTATCTGACACTGCAAAATAGACATACTGTATAGCAATACATCTACAAAATCTATATAAACACTGTAGCAAATCAAACACAATACAATAATGTGTTTTCTTCCTGTCCTTTGAGGTATTCTTTGAACATATACACAATGAAAACAAATACACATTAACAACTTATGGAAACAGTGTCTATACCCAAATCACTAACAGTGACACTGAACATCAATACAGAAAACAAGCAAAATACTAGCACATACACAGAGCTGTTACACACATACAACCTATCCTACACCCCTGTCACACACACTACCTGCTCACAACACTGTGTCCCTGCATAAACTGCACTATCCCCTGTGACTGACAATTCCTGCACATAAAACTACTCCAGCACAGTCACTGCACATGACAACTTGTCACACACTATACTCCAGCACATACAGCAACTGCACATAACAACTTGTTACACACTATACTCCAACACAGTCACTGCACATAACATCTTGTCACACACTATACTCCAGCACATACAGTCACTGCACATAACAACTTGTCACACACTATACTCCAGCACATACAGTCACTGCACATAACAACTTGTCACACACTATACTCCAGCACACACATTAACTACACACACTAACCGGTGTCTACACAGTCCCTGTAGTACTTCTCCCTGTTGTGCACCGTCCCTGCAGAACTTATCTCAGCTATGTACAGTCCCTGCAGAACCTCTCTCAGGTATGTACAGTCCCTGCAAAACTTCTCCCTTTTGTGCCCCTTGCCGCGCACGGGCTCCTATTACACGAACTGTCCCCGCACGCAAAACCTACTGTCACACACACATTCGGCTAGATTTAGAGTTTTGTCGGTAACGACCCGCGTATCTAACGCTGGCTTTTTTCCCCCCGCACCTTTTAAATACCGCTGGTATTTAGAGTTCTCAGAAGGGCTGCGTTAGGCTCCAAAAAGGGAGCGTATAGCATATTTACCGCCACTGCAACTCTCAATACAAGCGGTGCTTACGGACGCGGCCATCTTAAAAAACGTGCTCGTGCACGATTCCCCCATAGAAAACAATGGGGCATTTTGAGCTGAAAAAAAACCTAACACCTGCAAAAAAGCAGCGTTCAGCTCCTAACGCAGCCCCATTGTTTCCTATGGGGAAACACTTCCTATGTCTGCACCTAACACCCTAACATGTACCCCGAGTCTAAACACCCCTAACCTTACACTTATTAACCCCTAATCTGCCGCCCCCGCTATCCATGACACCTGCATTTTTTTTTTAACCCCTAATCTGCCGCTCCGTACACCGCCGCCACCTACGTTATCCCTATGTACCCCTAATCTGCTGCCCCTAACACCGCCGACCCCTATATTATATTTATTAACCCCTAATCTGCCGCCCCCAACGTCGCCTCTACCGACCTACAATTATTAACCCCTAATCTGCCGACCGGACCTCACCGCTACTATAATAAATGTATTAACCCCTAATCCGCCTCACTAACCCTATAATAAATAGTATTAACCTCTAATCTGCCCTCCCTAACATCGCTGACACCTAACTTCAAGTATTAACCCCTAATCTGCCGACCGGACCTCACCGCTACTATAATAAATGTATTAACCCCTAAAGCTAAGTCTAACCCTAACCCTAACACCCCCCTAAGTTAAATATAATTTAAATCTAACTAAATAAATTAACTCTTATTAAATAAATTATTCATATTTAAAGCTAAATGCTTACCTGTAAAATAAACCCTAATATAGCTACAATATAAATTATAATTATATTGTAGCTATTTTAGGATTAATATTTATTTTACAGGCAACTTTGTATTTATTTTAACCAGGTACAATAGCTATTAAATAGTTATTTACTATTTAATAGCTACCTAGTTAAAATAATTACAAAATTACCTGTAAAATAAATCCTAACCTAAGTTACAATTAAACCTAACACTACACTATCAATAAATTAATTAAATAAAATACCTACAATTATCTACAATTAAACCTAACACTACACTATCAATACATTAATTAAATACAATACCTACAAATAAATACAATTAAATAAACTAACTAAAGTACAAAAAATACAAAAATATTTACAAACATTAGAAAAATATTACAACAATTTTAAACTAATTACACCTACTCTAAGCCCCCTAATAAAATAACAAAGCCCCCCAAAATAAAAAAAATGCCCTACCCTATTCTAAAATTAAAATAGAAAAGCTCTTTTACCTTACCAGCCCTTAAAAGGGCCTTTTGCGGGGCATGCCCCAAAGAATTCAGCTCTTTTGCCTGTAAAAAAAAACCATACAATACCCCCCCCCAACATTACAACCCACCACCCACATACCCCTAATCTAACCCAAACCCCCTTAAATAAACCTAACACTAAGCCCCTGAAGATCTCCCTACCTTGTCTTCACCACACCGGGTTCACCGATCTGTCCTGGCTCTGACGTCTTCATCCAAGCCCAAGCGGGGGCTGAAGATGTCCATGATCCGGCTGAAGTCTTGATCCAAGCGGGAGCTGAAGAGGTCCATGATCCGGCTGAAGTCTTGATCCAAGCGGGATCAAGATGGCGTCCCTCGAATTCCGATTGGCTGATAGGATTCTATCAGCCAATCGGAATTAAGGTAGGAAAATTCTGATTGGCTGATGGAATCAGCCAATCAGATTGAGCTCGCATTCTATTGGCTGATCGGAACAGCCAATAGAATGCGAGCTCAATCTGATTGGCAGATTGGATCAGCCAATCGGATTGAACTTGAATCTGATTGGCTGATTCCATCAGCCAATCAGAATTTTCCTACCTTAATTCCGATTGGCTCATAGGATTCTATCAGCCAATCGGAATTCGAGGGACACCATCTTGGATGACGTCCCATAAAGGAACCGTCATTCGTCGGGAAGTCGTCGGTGAAGATGGATGTTCCGCGTCGGCGGGATGAAGATGGATCCGGAAGAAAGAAGATTGAAGATGCCGCTTGATAGAAGACTTCAGCCAGATCATGGACCTCTTCAGCTCCCGCTTGGATCAAGACTTCAGCTGGATCATGGACCTCTTCAGCTCCCGCTTGGATCAAGACTTCAGCCGGATCATGGACATCTTCAGCCCCCGCTTGGGCTTGGATGAAGACGTCGGAGCCAGGACGGATCGGTGAACCCGGTGTGGTGAAGACAAGGTAGGGAGATCTTCAGGAGCTTAGTGTTAGGTTTATTTAAGGGGGGTTTGGGTTAGATTAGGGGTATGTGGGTGGTGGGTTGTAATGTTGGAGGGGGTATTGTATGTTTTTTTTTTACAGGCAAAAGAGCTGAATTCTTTGGGGCATGCCCTGCAAAAGGCCCTTTTAAGGGCTGGTAAGGTAAAAGAGCTTTTCTATTTTAATTTTAGAATAGGGTAGGGCATTTTTTTATTTTGGGGGGCTTTGTTATTTTATTAGGGGGCTTAGAGTAGGTGTAATTAGTTTAAAATTTTAATATTTTTCTAATGTTTGTAAATATTTTTTTATTTTTTGTAACTTAGTTCTTTTTTATTTTTTGTACTTTAGTTAGTTTATTTAATTGTATTTATTTGTAGGTATTGTATTTAATTAATTTATTGATAGTGTAGTGTTATGTTTAATTGTAGATAATTGTAGGTATTTTATTTAATTAATTTATTGATAGTGTAGTGTTAGGTTTAATTGTATCTTAGGTTAGGATTTATTTTACAGGTAATTTTGTAATTATTTTAACTAGGTAGCTATTAAATAGTTCTTAACTATTTAATAGCTATTGTACCTAGTTAAAATAAATACAAAGTTGCCTGTAAAATAAATATTAATCCTAAAATAGCTACAATATAATTATAATTTATATTGTAGCTATATTAGGGTTTATTTTACAGGTAAGTATTTAGCTTTAATTAGGATTAATTTATTTAATAAGAGTTAATTTATTTCGTTAGATTTAAATTATATTTAACTTAGGGGGGTGTTAGTGTTAGGGTTAGACTTAGCTTTAGGGGTTAATACATTTATTAGATTAGCGGCGAGGTCCGGTCGGCAGATTAGGGGTTAATAATTGTAGGTAGGTGTCGGCGATGTTAGGGAGGGCAGATTAGGGGTTAATACTATTTATTATAGGGTTATTGAGGCGGGAGTGAGGCGGATTATGGGTTAATAACTTTATTATAGTAGCGGTGAGGTCCGGTCGGCAGATTAGGGGTTAATAATTGTAGGTAGGTGGAGGTGACATTGGGGGAGGCAGATTAGGGGTTAATAAATATAATATAGGGTTCGGCGGTGTTAGGGGCAGCAGATTAGGGGTACATAGGGATAACGTAGGTGGCGGCGGTGTACGGTCGGCAGATTAGGGGTTAAAAAATTTTAATAGAGTGGCGGCGATGTGGGGGGACCTCGGTTTAGGGGTACATAGGTAGTTTATGGGTGTTAGTGTACTTTAGAGCACAGTAGTTAAGAGCTTTATGAACCGGCGTTAGCCCAGAAAGCTCTTAACTCCTGACTTTTTTCTGCGGCTGGAGTCTTGTCGGTAGATTTCTAACGCTCACTTCAGCCAAGACTCTAAATACCAGCGTTAGAAAGATCCCATTGAAAAGATAGGATACGCAAATGGCGTAGGGGGACCCCAGCAAAAGATACAAAACGCCGCACCCCAGCATTGCAAACACTAGTTAAATATTATTAACCCCTAATCTGCCGCTCCCTAACACCCCCTAACTTTAATATAATTAAAATAAATCTAAATAAATATTACAATTATTACCTAAATAATTCCAATTTAAAACTAAAGACTTACCTGTAAAATAAACCCTAAGCTAGCTACAATATAACTAATAGTTACATTGTATCTAGCTTAGGATTTATTTTTATTTTACAGGCATTTATTTTAACTAGGTAGAATGGTTAGTAAATAGTTATTAACTATTTACTAACTACCAAGTTAAAATAAATACAAATTTACCTCTAATTTAAAACCTAACCTGTTCTACACTAACACCTAACATTACACTTCAATTAAATCAATTACATAAATTAAAAACAATTATCTAAATTACAAAAAATAAAAAACACTAAATTACAGAAAATAACAGACGAAATTATAAAATATTTAAACTAATTACACCTAATCTAATAGCCCTATCAAAATAAAAAAAACTCCTAGCCTAAACTAAACTACCAATAGCCCTTAAAAGTGCCTTTTGCTGGGCATTGCTCCAAAGAAATCAGCTCTTTTACCTGTAAAAAAAATACAAACAACCCCCCAACAGTAAAACCCACCACCCACACAACCAACCCCCCAAATAAAATCCTAACTAAAAAACCTAAGCTCCCCATTGCCCTGAAAAGGGCATTTGGATGGGCATTGCCCTTAAAAGGGTATTTAGCTATTTTGCAGCCCAAACCTTAACCTAAAAATAAAACCCACCCAATAAACCCTTAAAAAAACCTAAGACTAACCCCCGAAGATCCATTTACAGTTTTGAAGACCGGACATCCAACCTCAACGAAGTCGGGAGAAGTCTTCATCCAAGCAGCAAGAAGTCCCCAACGAAGCCGGGAAAAGTCTTCATTCAAGCTGGCAAAAGTGGTCCTCCAGACGGGCAGAAGTCTTCATCCAGATGGCATCTTCTATCTAAATCCATCCGGCACGGAGTCCATCTTCAAGACATCCGGCGTGGAGCATCCTCTTCTTACTATGGCTCTTCTGGAATGAAGGTTCCTTTAAGTGACGTCATCCAAGATGGTGTCCCTTGAATTCTGATTGGCTGATAGAATTCTATCAGCCAATCGGAATTTAAGGGACGCCATCTTGGATGACATCACTTAAAGGAACCTTCATTCTTTAGTCGCCATCGGAAGAAGAGGATGCTCCACGCCGGATGTCTTGAAGATGGAGCCGCTCCGCGCCGGATGGATGAAGATAGAAGATGCCGTCTGGATGAAGACTTCTGCCCGTCTGGAGGACCACTTCTGCCGGCTTGGATGATGACTTCTCCCGGCTTTGTTGAGGATGGATGTCCGGTCTTCAAAACTGTAAGTGGATCTTCGGGGGTTAGTGTTAGGTTTTTTTAAGGGTTTATTGGGTGGGTTTTATTTTTAGATTAGGGTTTGGGCACTTGAAAAAGAGCTAAATGCCCTTTTAAGGGCAATGCCCATACAAATGCCATTTTCAGGGCAATGGGGAGCTTAGGTTTTTTTAGTTAGGATTTTATTTGGTGGGTTGGTTGTATGGGTGGTGGGTTTTACAGTTTGGGGGTTGTTTTTAGTTTTTTTTTTTACAGGTAAAAGAGCTGATTTATTTGGGGGAAGGCCCCCCAAAATGCCCTTTTAAGGGCAATTGGTAATTTAGTTTAGGCTAGGGTTTTTTTTTATTTTGGGGGGGCTTTTTTTTGGTAGGGCTATTAGATTAGGTGTAATTAGTTTAAAGGGACAGTCAACACCAGAATTTTTATTGTTTAAAAAGATAGATAATCCCTTTATTACCCATTCCCCAGTTTTGCAAAACCAACACTGTTATATTAATACACTTTTTACTTCTGTGACTAACTTGTATTTAAGCATCTTCTGACCGCCCCTAATCACATGACTTTTAGTTATTATCTATTGTCTTGCATTTTAGTCAATTAATGCAGTGTCTGCCACTAGCCACGGGCGTGATCACAATGCTATATATATGGCCTACATGAGCTTGCTCTCCCCTGCTGTGAAAAGTAAATAAAATAGAGGCGGCCTTCAAGGGATTAGAAATTATCATATGTGCCTCCCTAGGTTTGCTTTCAACTAGAATACCAAGAGAACAAAGCAAAATTGTTGATAAAAGTAAATTGGAAAGTTGTTTAAAATTACATGCCCTATTTGAAAAATGAAAGTTTTTTTTGTTTTTTTTTTTGACTTGACTGTCCCTTTAAATATCTGATAATGGGGGGGCGGAGTTAACTGCCAAAGTGAGAGGATGTGTTGTGTGGGAGCTCCTCTCTTTTTTGCTTGAATTTACCTACAATTTAAAATAATAACCTTTATTTATGAGATAGATAATAGATATCCTGCTTCTAAAACAGTCTGGGACACTAATAAGACTGAGCTGAGAGTTATATACAACTTCATCTGGCTGGTGAGCGGAGCTAGCGTTTGTGCACCTTGTTTTGCTTTCCGGAACGGCTGCTATATGAGAGCTCTTTACACCGCTACTGAGGACTAACTTTGGGGCTCAATCTCACTCCGGAGGGTCGGGGCTCCGCTCCGGAGTGTTAAAACACCATCTGCCTATAACCAGCACCGCGATCACCTAAAGCCAGGGGTACCTCAGTTGCCGGATACTTTGGCGCTCACCCGCTTCCCTGGTTGCGACCTACCGGACCATTCCGCAAATCCCAGGGGTCAGCCGTCAATCGGAGACTTGAACGGAGCTTGCTGACCAGTGGAGACTTAGCCCAGCTGTGAGTAGAGCCCGGTAGCCTGTAAGTGCGCCATCTCAGCTTTGGCGCGAACATCCGCCATCTTGCGCATATCAGGCTGCCCGGGGGGAATATACATAGGAAAAAAATATTCACCTGATACTGCTGCAAGAAGCTCAACAACCGCTGATCCTTGGAACGACATGGAGGGTAAGACCTATAAATAAACACTGTTTATTGGCAATAATACCAACCCTTGTACCGGCCCTACTGTGCCCCCTCACTGAACTTTGAGGCCTATAAGTGGCCGACAGAGACTGCTATTTTTCTTACTGGCACGAGACCATACAAGAGAGACCTGAGCTAAGCTTATCCTCAAAACAGGGCAACTTGAGGTTTTAACACTTTAGCGGTTACTGGAGAATAGGCTTAAAGTGGTACCGACAGGGCATAACTACATCAGTTTATATAAGTTGTAGAGGGTGCCACATTAATCACTGTATAACTTCACAACCTGCTCCGGAGGGTCGGGGATCCGCTCCGGAGCCCAGCTGGACTTTGCACACTGACAATAGAGCAGCATCCAGGATATAACAGAGAGAACAATTCCCGGTCATAGCCCACCATAGCAGTGAGTAGGGGCTCACTTTAAGAACTGTCAGGACAGAATGGTACAGCGCTGTGCTAGCTATATTTGAAACTACTCCTCAAAAGTTTGACAACTGCTGATACTCTTTAAAGATTAGAGCTGCAATATTGTGACTTGCTGTGCTGTTCCCTGCCCCTCCATTTCCCGCTGGCCCAGCTCAGCGGGTCATATCCCATTCTCCCTCACCGACTTCGTCCAGTGTGGACACTTGCCCTGGGGGCGGGGGGCGGAGTGGAGGCTCTGGCAAATGTGGTAAAGAATGACATTATCTGCAATAACTGCATTAAGCCGAAAAAGCGAGTGACACCAGATAACTAATGACCGGGTGAGGTGGCAGGCCCGGGTGGTCTGACAGAGACTTGATGACATAAAAAAAGCTAAAGACTTTCTATATATTACAGAAGAGCCCTTAACTTCAATAAATGATCACCATGATCCACAAATATATATACTAGCAAAAGTGGAGGGCAACACAGATAAAGTGAGCAAAGAGCTTGAGTAGAAGGCGGACAACTGATGATATATCTTGGTCTGTGCATAAACAAAATACCTGGCGGAGACTTAGAGTATAGCTAACCTATCGCCCCTAGCGGGGAGAGAGAGGGAACGTATATATAAAATATAAAGGAAAATACTACGTGATTTCCTCATCTCATAATAGCTAGAAATAACCCACTCCTGCCTGCATTCGGGAGGAGCGGAAAAAGAAGATTGACTTTATATCTATCTTTTGTTGTGTGCAAAATCTATACATAACACAGTGCACTCTTGTGAACTTTTGACACCTGCCATGTCTACCAGAAAAGGCCCCAAAAGTGATAAAGGGGCGAAAACAGCCTCAGTAGATACATTCTTCAAGACAACTAAACTAACTAAACTTCAAGATCAAGTTACAGATGAAACGGAAGAAGATTTGGAGTCTGAGGCGGAGGGGGAATCTAACAATATGATACCAGTAACTAGAGCAGATCTTCAGTCCCTAGTCTTCAAGCAGGACATCGCAGCTAATTTTGAGAAGCTGTGGGAGAAAATGGATGGTTTCCAGGCAACAATCACCGGTAGCCTTACTGAGATTAAAAATGAGATCTCAGAATTGGGAAGCAGGGTTGACTCTCTAGAAACAGCTACAGATGAGATGGGAGAAGACTTGGCTACAACCTCGGAAGCCCTAGCCTCACAACACCAAACGATAATGGAACTAGAAGAAAAAGTAGAGGATATGGAGAATAGAAGCCGGAGATCCAACCTTAGACTTAAAGGAATACCAGAGGCTGTAACGGCTGAAGAGCTTCATACATATCTTCAACAATTGTTTCACGCAATCCTGGGAACACCTGCTGATTCTGACTACCCGATAGAGAGAGCTCATAGAGCCCTTAAACCCAAGCCTAAGCCAGACCAACCACCAAGAGATGTGATCATCAAACTGCTAAGGTTCCCAGACAGAGAGTGGATACTCCTAGCAGCCAGACAAAATCCCACATTTAAATTTCAAGGAAACATTATTCAATTTTTCCAAGACCTCTGAGTTAAAACTCTACAAAGGCTATATGCACTACGCCCTCTTACTCTACTTCTGAGGAGAAATCAGATCCCGTATCGATGGGGCTTTCCTTTTGCACTGCATGTAACACGAAACGGAAGAACGACATCCATCAAGACAAAGGAAGAGATCCCAGATATCTGCAAACTCCTCGACCTCGAAACCCCAGACATCTCGAATGGAGAACCGCCGACACGTCCGCCTAATATATCTCAAGCGCATCCGAAACCTCAGAGACCAAAATGGACGACAGTTACCAAGAAGAAAATGAAAACCTGAACCATGTGAGAGAAAGAAAAATACCTAGACTATGGTAGGATACACTCGGGGCTTACCCGAATCTGGTAATGTTTGACCTACTGATAAGGTTTACTGTATGGACGCTTTCCGAAACAAGTTGGTATAAAGGTAACGCTCACTAAGAAAGAAAATCTGTTATGGACTCTGGTAAGACTACCATTATTTATATTGGTTTTGATATATGTTTATATTTAGGATATATCAATGTCAGTTAAGGTTAATTTTATGTTTGTTTATGTTTAAGTTATATAGAGTTGTAGGACACTATGCACTGAATTTCTGCTCATTGGGGGAAGTTGACGCATTGACAAATAAGAGACATGAAGGGATCCCAGGACCCTTAGAGTATTGGATGAGACATCACAAAAACCAAGGGGACAAACGACTGATACAATATGTACTGGGACAGACTGTAAGGGGAAAGAGATCAACATATACACACACTAGGGATAATGGCATTGCCTAGAATTGTATTACTCTTGCATAATGCGAGAAGTCTCAACACAGATATTAAAAGGAGAACAGCTATGACCACTTATAGACGACTAAAGGCCACAGTTCTTTATCTCCAGGAGACTCATTTTCTCAAAAACATTATACCAAAATATTGGGCAAAAGACTATCCACAACAATTCCACTCCACCTTAGATTCCAAAAAGAGAGGAGTTTCTATTTTGATACATTCATCCATATCATTTGTACACAACGAAACCATTTCAGATGGGGAGGGTAGATATCTATTAGTGTTGGGTAGGATGGGAGACACAGATGTGCTTCTATGTAATGTCTATGCTCCTAATTTCACACTTACTGACTGGCTGGTCCAGAATGCGAATACTGTTGGCGGGTGACTTTAATATTGATCTTCAGACATTAACGAAACAAAGTCTTACCCTGTCGTCCAAAAAAAAGCAACGGCAAAAGACAACAGCTAAAAATATTCTGGGTCTCCTAGAACAACACTCTTTACAAGACACTTGGAAGGTATTAAATGGGGGGTCTGGAGGCTCGACCTTTTATTCGGCGGCCCATGATAGCTATAGTAAAATAGACTATATATTCACTAGCCAGATCCTACAGCCAACAACTCAATCTATAACTGTACATCCGTGCGTGTGGTCTGACCACTCCATCACACAAGTTAACCTAGGTGATCTCTCAGACCCCAAGAGAATAAAGACCTGGACATATGACCCCAACTGTACGAAAAATCCCTTAGTAAAGAATAATATACTTAAACACCTAACAGAATATTGGCAGCTTAATATAGACTCCACAGAGAATCCAATCATGCCATGGGCAGCGCACAAAACAGTATTGAGGGGGATCCTTATTAAGGAGAAAACTCAATATAAAAAACAAAGGGACTCAGACATAAAACAGATGGAGGCAGAAATTAAATCTTTAGAAACACTACATAAACAAAACCAATCAAAAGCTACTTTGAAACTGCTCACTAGTAAAAGACAAAATCTACACTCGTTACTAAATGAACACTGTCTAAGAGCGGCACACAAGTTAAAAACAAACTACTTTATCTTTTCTAACAAACCGGACAAATACTTAGCAAAGAAAATTAGAGATAACTATCAAGCCCTTGCCATACCACAGATACAAGATTCCACGGGACAGATGACCTCACACCCTCAGGAGATTGTTGATACATTTGCCCAGTTCTATAGCGAGCTTTATGACGGTTCAAAAACACAACATAGCTCTTCAACACAAAAGATATTTGACTCCTTCTTTTTAAAAGCAAACCTGACACAAATAACCGAGGAAAATAGGGAGGCCCTAAATGCCAAAATTACACACGCTGAGGTGTTGACAGCTATCAAAGAACTTAAGCCAGGTAAAGCTCCAGGACCCGATGGGTTCCCAGGAGAATATTATAAAGCATTTAAAGAACTATTGGTGCCCCATTTGGTAGTGCTGGCGAATCATATTATGGAGGGGGGGACTATACCTAAAGATCTCCTGAGGGCTAGGATAGTGGTCATACCAAAACAAGGGAAAGATCCTAGAATATGTGCTAGTTATAGGCCGATCTCTCTTATCAATCAGGATCTCAAAATTGTAACGAAAATAATGGCCAATAGATTAAAACATATCTTACCTTCTATTATACATGCAGACCAGGTCGGGTTTATTAAAGATAGGGAAACCCCAGATAATATTCGTAAAATGATCTCGGTAATAGATTACCTACGAGACAGGGGAGTGCCTTCTCTGGTCCTCTCACTGGATGCGGAGAAGGCATTCGATAGGGTGGATTGGAAATATATGTTAGAGGTTCTTAAAGGAATGGGATTCGATGGGAGATTCTTACAAGCCATTAAAGGATTATATTCGACACCTACAGCACAAGTTAGGGCAATAGGACACCAGTCTAAAGAAATACACATACTTAATGGCACAAGACAGGGATGACCGCTTTCACCCCTAATCTTTGCATTGTGCATTGAACCACTGGCAGCATATATACGGAATTGTCCTGATATATCAGGAGTGGAGATAGGGAAGATAAATCATAAAATAGCCCTGTTTGCAGACGACGTGCTGCTTACTGTTACGAACCCGTTAAAGTCCTTGCCCTTCCTATATCAAGCTTTAGATTTGTTTTCCCAAATATCAGGCTATAAAGTCAATGCTGATAAGTGTGAAGCATTACCTCTATCTATCCCAAAACACACGATTAAACTGATTGAAGCTAACTTCGATTTTCAATGGGCGCCAGAAGGGTTGAAGTACCTGGGGATCAAACTAACTACACATTCCTCGAAACTATATTTAGCAAATTATACTCCCTTGTTTAAAGCAATCCGATCTGAGCTAGGGAAATGGAAAAGAATGGGCTTCTCCTGGTATGGTAGAATGTCTGCGGTGAAGATGACAATCTTGCCCAGAATTGTATATTTATTCCGAGTACTCCCTATCAAAATTAATACCCCAGACCTGGACGACCTCCAGAAAGATATCCATAGATTTCTGAGAGATAATAAGAAACCAAGGATATCGCGTCACATATTACATAGACATAGACAGTTAGGAGGGATGGGTGTCCCTAACTTACATGACTACTATACAGCAGCCCGTTTAGCTCAGACTTCGATACTGGGGAGACAACAGACAGATATACTATGGCCTGCTTTGGAGGCAGAAATGTTGAGGCAAGAGTCACCAGATGGTATTCTTTGGAACAAGAATCTTAAAGAATCAGAGGCCCTCTATCAAAACAAAACCACATTGCTTACTAGAAAGCAGTGGATAGCCGCTAGTCGGGGGGGTGAGATAGTTCCTACACATCCATAGGCAATGCCATTGAAATATATAGTAAATGAAGACTCCAAATATAGAATTAAGAAATGGGAAAATAAGGGGCTATATAGGGTGGCAGATATGCAGCTCCATGGCAAATTACTGACATATACCCAACTCCAAGAAAAAATAGAACCCATTCACTTGCAGTGGTTCCTATACCTCCAGACGATGTCAGCCATACGAAACTATTTAGAGACAACCACGATGCAAAGCCGACAGTCAACCTTAGAATTTCTGTGTACGTCCCCCAACAGACCTAAAAAAGCAATTTCCAAACTATATATCTTCATACAACAGACCAAGGTTCAGGCCAAATCTTCAGTAATGATAACATGGGAAAGAGATTTAGGCAAAGAGGTTGAGATAGATGACTGGAATGAAATGTTCTCTCAGGCTAGTAAAGGACTTATTAGTGCAGACCTCAGAGAGAATATTCTGAAAACATCCTTCAGATGGTATTTGACGCCAATGAAAACCGCTCATATGGCTGAGGGTAGGGATAATCATTGCTACAGAGGGGCGGTTTGTTTACTTGACTAAAAGTGCACTGATACTGTCATAGTGTACACACAGAGGACGTATCATGGCTGCCATGGCTCTGAGCTTGTTTCATGTCCTCTGGCTGAGAAGCTACCTGAACCGAAGCAAAGCCTGCCTCCTGGGTCTGCCAAGGCTTCTCTCCCAGTCAGCTGAAGCCAGCCAGAGTGCTCATTTATACACACCGGAGCACCATGCATTGAGGGCATCCGTCAGGAAGATTATAGACAATGAAATTAACCCCTTTGTGGACAAATGGGAATAAGCTGAAGAATTTCCAGCACACAAGATATTTAAAGTCCTTGGTCAGGCTGGTATTTTGGGAGTTAACAAACCAACAGAATATGGCGGATCAGGTTTGGACTTCTCATACAGTATAGCAGTGGCTGAAGAACTTGGACATATCCATTGTGGTGGAATTCCAATGGCTATTGGTGTCCAGTCAGACATGGCTACGCCAGCTCTTACAAGGTTTGGCAGTGATGAACTAAAACTTCAGTTCCTTGCACCAACTATTGCAGGAGATGTGGTGGCTTGTCTGGGAGTGAGTGAAGCGGGATCTGGATCAGATGTGGCAAGTATTAAGACTACAGCTGTGAAAAAGGGTGATAATTATGTTATCAATGGCAGCAAGATGTGGATAACCAATGGTTGCCAAGCAGACTGGATGTGCTTACTTACCAATACAAGTACAGGACCACCTCACAGAAACAAATCCCTCATATGTTTACCTATAAAATTACCCGGTGTCCACGTTGTAAAAAAAATAGATAAAATGGGCATGAAATCATCAGATACTGCACAGATATTCTTTGAAGATGTCAGAGTTCCAAGTAAATATTTGATTGGAGAGGAAGGAATGGGCTTTACGTATCAGATGTTGCAATTCCAAGAGGAACGTATGTGGGGAGTTGCCAGCATTATTACACCAATGGAAAACATCATAAAAGAAACAATTGATTATACAAGCCAGCGAAAAATCTTCAACAAGCCAGTGCTACATAACCAAGTTGTTTACTTTCGCTTGGCTGAATTGGCAACTGAGGTTGAACTACTTCGTTCCCTTTTGTACCGTACTGTTGGGATGTATGTTGAAGGTAATGATGTAACCAAATTTGCTTCCATGGCCAAATTAAAAGCTGGACGACTTGTTCGGTAACTAAGTGATAGTTGTCTCCAATACTGGGGAGGAATGGGCTTTACTAATGAAGTCCATGTTAGCAGGTTTTATAGAGATTCAAGGTTGTTGTCTATAGGAGCCGGAGCAGATGAAGTCATGCTCTCAATCATTTGCAAATATATGGGAACTCTACCAAGCAAACAATAAATCTGCCAGCCACTATATAATCGTATCCGATTTCAACAGAAATAACATTTGTTATTCTTTGACGCTTATGCCTTGATTTTCTAATTATTTTGTTTGCGTATTAACAAATAAATTATAACAAAATCCAAAAAAAAAAAAAAAAAATCATTGCTACAGAGGATGTAAAATAGTAGGTTCCTATATCCACATGTGGTGGGAATGCACGAAAGTTAGCAATATATGGCACAGATTGTCAAAACTATTGAGTGAGGTGTTAAATGAACAGATATCTCTCACCCCAGCCCAAGCACTACTACATGAAAACATAGCTAGATTTAATACACACATAAATGTGTTTAACAGGATTCTGTGTACTACGACGAGAATAACTATTGCAAAATACTGGAAGACGGAAATACCGTCATGGACAGAGGTCCTAACCAGAATCCGGATGACATACTCGTTGTATGAATCAGCAGCAAGGGTATTAGATATAGAACCCTGGTTTCAAAAGGTCTGGTTTTACTGGATAATGGAAAATAGTAAAGAGTAACACCCTATAATAGGAAGAGGAGGTATAAAATAAGAAGAGATGAAAGGGTATATCCTTTGTAGAGGCAAAAAGCAAAGAGGACTGACTGACGATGGACGATGAGGGGGACTTGGGTAGATGACCCCCCAGATGAGCGAGTAATTTTTAGATATTGTGAAGGTAAAGTGTGTAGTGACAGAATATAACTCTATGAAAAAACTTTTATATTTTTGATTTGTTGGTTTAACATGTTTGTATTGAAAGTTGTTGACAGTTCATGTTGAAAAGGCAAAGAAAAATACCCCCCATATTACCTGATCCCTCATTAAGAACAGTACTCTAAAAGAGATTGCAAAGGAGAAATAAAAGGGGGAGGATTTACTACGGAAAATAACTCCACAGATCACCACGAAGACTTCTAGTTCAGGAATATAACCTTGGAGGAAGGAAGAAAAATGCATTCATTTGCCAAAATCCCCAAGAGAGCAAACAAAGAGAGAAGTACACGAACTTTAAATAAAGAGAGAACTCTAGACACGGGTGTGCTCATGTCAAAATGAATGTCATGTCATGTTATCTGTTGTGTTTCAGATGTGTAATGTGTGTTTATGTTCTAAGAAATGTGGAAATGAAGTGGAGTTAATAAAAATTATTTCAACTAAATATCTGATAATTTCTTTTTTATTTTGTGTAATGTGAGTTTTTTTTGTAATTTAGGTAATTGTATTAAATTTATGTCATTTATTTAATTGTAGTGTAAGGTTAGGTTTTAGTGTAAAAGAGGTTAGGTTTTATTTTACAGGTAAATATGTATTTATTTTAGCTAGGTAGTTAGTAAATAGTTAATAACTATTTACTAACTAGTCTACCTAGTTAAAATAAATACAAACTTGCCTGTGAAACAAAAATAAAACCTAAGCTAGATACAATGTAACTATTAGTTATATTGTATCTAGCTTATGGTTAATTTTATAGGTAAGTATTTAGTTTTAAATAGGAATTATTTAGATAATTATAGTAGGTTTTATTTAGATTTATTTTAATTATATTTAAGTTAGGGGGTGTTAGGGTTAGACTTAGGTTTAGGGGTTAATAAATTTAGTATAGTGGCAGCAACATTGGGGCGGCAGATTAGGGGTTAATAAATGTAGGTAGGTGGCGGCGATGTTAGGGGCGGCAGATTAGGGGTTAATAATATTTAACTAGTGTTTGTGATGCAGGAGTGCGGTGGTTTAAGGGTTAATATGTTTACTATAGTGGCAGCGATGTCCGGTGCAGCAGATTAGGGTTTTTTAGACTCGGGGTTCATGTTAGGGTGTTAGGTGTAAACATAAATTTAGTTTCCCCATAGGAATCAATGGGGCTACGTTACGGAGCTTTACGCTGCTTTTTTGCAGGTGTTTACTTATTTTTAGCCAGCTCTCCCCATTGATGTCTATGGGGAAATCGTGCACGAGCACGTAAAACCAGCTCAGCGCGACTTTCAGCAGTGCTGGTATTGGAGTGCAGTATGGAGCTCAATTTTGCATTACGCTCACTTCTTGCCTGTTAACGCCGGGTTTTTGTAAACCTGTAATATTAGCACTGTAGGGAAGTGAACGGTGACAATAACTTGCAAGTTAGTACCACACCCCTCATAACGTAAAACTCGTAATCTAGCCGTGTGTTAGGTATCTCAGCCTGGTGTCACTGACCTGTAAGTGCTGTGTTCTGGTGGGGAGAACAAAACTGCTACAGATAATGCCTTCTCTGCTGGGTCATTCAAGCAGCCAATACAATGAGCAGGGGAGGGGGAGAGAGAGAGGGCAGCGTAGTGGTGCTGTAAATCTGTCAAAGGAAACGGAACTAGTGCGACAGCTCCTGCTAAATACCAAAGGCTGAGACAGTGAGAAATATAAACAAAACTTGCTGCTGCACTAGTTCTTACCTGGCTCACCGCTCTACTCTCTACCAGCAGGACTTAAAGGGACACTAAACCCACATTTTTTCTTTCATGATTCAGACAGAAAATACAATTTTAAACAACTTTCCAATTTACTTCTATTATCTAATTTGCTTAAATTTTTAGATATCCTTTGTTGAAGAAAGAACAATGCACATAGGAGAGCCAATCACATGAGGCATCTATGTGCAGTAACCAATCAGCAGCTACTGAGCCTATCCAGATATGCTTTTTAGCAAAGAATATCAAGAGAATGAAGCAAATTAGATAATAGAAGTAAATTAGAAAGTTGTTTAAAAGTGCATGCTCTTTCTAAATCATGAAAGAAAAAAATTGGGGTTTAATGTCCCTTTAAGGCTTTCACATACATTTCCCCAGCTCAGCAACACAGTCAGCTCGTGAAGTAGATTATTTACAATGCTGCTCAGTCAAGGAGGATGCCGGGGCCAGTGAGTGAGTGAACTTTCAACTCAGCTGCCAAAGCAAGAGCACCTCCTCCCACCCGGTCACCCTAATGCACCAAATTCAACTTGACACTCACACACTGTGCTTCCTAATTGCCAGCAGCAGCCGAACAGAACTAAGTTCTTAGCAACTGTGTCTTGTCAGCTTTCAGTTGTGTGAGTCGATCACCAGGACCCAGGGACTCTCAGATCAGAAGCCTTTATACAGCAGTCTGAGAGACTATCTTATAAACAGCAGCTTTATACAGGAGTCTGAGATACTATCTTATAAACAGTAGCTTTATACAGCAGTCTGAGAGACTATCTTATAAACAGTAGCTTTATACAGCAGTCTGAGAGACTATCTTATAAACAGCAGCTTTATACAGGAGTCTGAGAGAATATCTTATAAACAGCAGCTTTATACAGGAGTCTGAGAGACTATCTTATAAACAGCAGCTTTATACAGGAATCTGAGAGACTATCTTCTAAACAGCAGCTTTATACAGGAGTCTGAGAGACTATCTTATAAACAGCAGCTTTGTACAGGAGTCTGAGATACTATCTTATAAACAGCAGCTTTGTACAGGAGTCTGAGAGACAGTCATATAAACAGCAGCTTTATAAAGCAGTCTGAGAGAATATCTTATAAACAGCAGCTTTATACAGGAGTCTGAGAGACTATCTTATAAACAGCAGCTTTATACAGGAGTCTGAAAGACTATCTTATAAACAGCAGCTTTATACAGGAGTCTGAGAGACTATCTTATAAACAGCAGCTTTATACAGGAGTCTGAAAGACTATCTTATAAACAGCAGCTTTGTACAGGAGTCTGAGATACTATCTTATAAACAGCAGCTTTATACAGGAGTCTGAGAGACTGTCTTATAAACAGCAGCTTTATACAGAAGTCTGAGAGACTATCTTATAAACAGCAGCTTTATACAGGAGTCTGAGAGACTATCTTATAAACAGCAGCTTTATACAGGAATCTGAGAGACTATCTTATAAACAGCAGCTTTATACAGAAGTCTGAGAGACAGTCTTATAAACAGCAGCTTTATACAGGGAGTGCAGAATTATTAGGCAAGTTGTATTTTTGAGGATTAATTTTATTATTGAACAACAACCATGTTCTCAATGAACCCAAAAAACTCATTAATATCAAAGCTGAATATTTTTGGAAGTAGTTTTTAGTTTGTTTTTAGTTTTAGCTATTTTAGGGGGATATCTGTGTGTGCAGGTGACTATTACTGTGCATAATTATTAGGCAACTTAACAAAAAACAAATATATACCCATTTCAATTATTTATTTTTACCAGTGAAACCAATTTAACATCTCAACATTCACAAAAATACATTTCTGACATTCAAAAACAAAACAAAAACAAATCAGTGACCAATATAGCCACCTTTCTTTGCAAGGACACTCAAAAGCCTGCCATCCATGGATTCTGTCAGTGTTTTGATCTGTTCACCATCAACATTGCGTGCAGCAGCAATCACAGCCTCCCAGACACTGTTCAGAGAGGTGTACTGTTTTCCCTCCTTGTAAATCTCACATTTGATGATGGACCACAGGTTCTCAATGGGGTTCAGATCAGGTGAACAAGGAGGCCATGTCATTAGATTTTCTTCTTTTATACCCTTTCTTGCCAGCCACGCTGTGGAGTACTTGGACGCGTGTGATGGAGCATTGTCCTGCATGAAAATCATGTTTTTCTTGAAGGATGCAGACTTCTTCCTGTACCACTGCTTGAAGAAGGTGTCTTCCAGAAACTGGCAGTAGGACTGGTAGTTGAGCTTGACTCCATCCTCAACCCGAAAAGGCCCCACAAGCTCATCTTTGATGATACCAGCCCAAACCAGTACTCCACCTCCACCTTGCTGGCGTCTGAGTCGGACTGGAGCTCTCTGCCCTTTACCAATCCAGCCACGGGCCCATCCATCTGGCCCATCAAGACTCACTCTCATTTCATCAGTCCATAAAACCTTAGAAAAATCAGTCTTGAGATATTTCTTGGCCCAGTCTTGACGTTTCAGCTTGTGTGTCTTGTTCAGTGGTGGTCGTCTTTCAGCCTTTCTTACCTTGGCCATGTCTCTGAGTATTGCACACCTTGTGCTTTTGGGCACTCCAGTGATGTTGCAGCTCTGAAATATGGCCAAACTGGTGGCAAGTGGCATCTTGGCAGCTGCACGCTTGACTTTTCTCAGTTCATGGGCAGTTATTTTGAGCCTTGGTTTTTCCACACGCTTCTTGCGACCCTGTTGACTATTTTGAATGAAACGCTTGATTGTTCGATGATCACGCTTCAGAAGCTTTGCAATTTTAAGAGTGCTGCATCCCTCTGCAAGATATCTCACTATTTTTGACTTTTCTGAGCCTGTCAAGTCCTTCTTTTGACCCATTTTGCCAAAGGAAAGGAAGTTGCCTAATAATTATGCACACCTGATATAGGGTGTTGATGTCATTAGACCACACCCCTTCTCATTACAGAGATGCACATCACCTAATATGCTTAATTGGTGGTAGGCTTTCGAGCCTATACAGCTTGGAGTAAGACAACATGCATAAAGAGGATGATGTGGTCAAAATACTCATTTGCCTAATAATTCTGCACTCCCTGTACAGGAGTCTGAAAGACTATCTTATAAACAGCAGCTTTATACAGGAATCTGAGGGACTATCTTATAAACAGCAGCTTTATACAGGAGTCTGAGAGAATATCTTATAAACAGCAGCTTTATACAGGAGTCTGAGAGACTATCTTATAAACAGCAGCTTTGTACAGGAGTCTGAGAGACAGTCTTATAAACAGCAGCTTTATAAAGGAGTCTGAGAGAATGTCTTATAAACAGCAGCTTTGTACAGGAGTCTGAGAGACTATCTTATAAACAGCAGCTTTATACTGGAGTCTGAGAGACTATCTTATAAACAGCACCTTTATACAGGAGTCTGAGAGACTATCTTATAAACAGCAGCTTTATACAGGAGTCTGAAAGACTATCTTATAAACAGCAGCTTTATACAGGAGTCTGAGAGAATATCTTATAAACAGCAGCTTTATACAGGAATCTGAGAGACTATCTTATAAACAGCAGCTTTATACAGGAGTCTGAGATACTATCTTATAAACAGCAGCTTTATACAGGAGTCTGAGAGACTATCTTATAAACAGCAGCTTTATACAGGAGTCTGAGAGACTATCTTATAAACAGCAGCTTTATACAGAAGTCTGAGATACTATCTTATAAACAGCAGCTTTATACAGGAGTCTGAGAGAATATCTTATAAACAGCAGCTTTATACAGGAGTCTGAGAGACTATCTTATAAACAGCAGCTTTGTACAGGAGTCTGAGAGCCTCTCTTATAAACAGCAGCTTTATACAGGAGTCTGAGAGAATATCTTATAAACAGCAGCTTTATACAGGAGTCTGAGAGACTATTTTATAAACAGCAGCTTTATACAGGAGTCTGAGAGACGATTTTATAAACAGCAGCTTTATAAAGGAGTCTGAGAGAATATCTTATAAACAGCAGCTTTATACAGGAGACTGAGAGACAGTCTTATAAACAGCAGCTTAATACAGGAGTCGGACAGACGGTCTTATAATCAGCAGCTTTGTACAGGAGTCTGTGAGACTATCTTATAAACAGCACCTTTATACAGGAGTCTGAGAGACTATCTTATAAATAGCAGCTTTATACAGGAGTCTGAGAGACTGTCTTATAAACAGCATCTTTATACAGGAGTCTGAGAGACAGTCTTATAAACAGCAGCTTTGTACAGGAGTCTGAGAGACTATCTTATAAACAGCACCTTTATACAGGAGTCTGAGAGAATATCTTATAAACAGCAGCTTTATACAGGAGTCTGAGAGACTATCTTATAAACAGCAGCTTTATACAGGAATCTGAGAGACTATCTTATAAACAGCAGCTTTGTACAGGAGTCTGAGAGACAGTCTTATAAACAGCAGCTTTATAAAGGAGTCTGAGAGAATGTCTTATAAACAGCAGCTTTGCACAGGAGTCTGAGAGACTATCTTATAAACAGCAGCTTTATACTGGAGTCTGAGAGACTATCTTATAAACAGCACCTTTATACAGGAGTCTGAGAGACTATCTTATAAACAGCAGCTTTATACAGGAGTCTGAAAGACTATCTTATAAACAGCAGCTTTATACAGGAGTCTGAGAGAATATCTTATAAACAGCAGCTTTATACAGGAATCTGAGAGACTATCTTATAAACAGCAGCTTTGTACAGGAATCTGAGAGCCTCTCTTATAAACAGCAGCTTTATACAGGAGTCTGAGAGAATATCTTATAAACAGCAGCTTTATACAGGAGTCTGAGAGACGATTTTATAAACAGCAGCTTTATACAGGAGTCTGAGAGAATATCTTATAAACAGCAGCTTTATACAGGAGTCTGAGAGACTATCTTATAAACAGCAGCTTTGTACAGGAGTCTGAGAGACAGTATTATAAACAGCAGCTTTATAAAGGAGTCTGAGAGAATATCTTATAAACAGCAGCTTTATACAGGAGACTGAGAGACAGTCTTATAAACAGCAGCTTAATACAGGAGTCGGACAGACGGTCTTATAATCAGCAGCTTTGTACAGGAGTCTGTGAGACTATCTTATAAACAGCACCTTTATACAGGAGTCTGAGAGACTATCTTATAAATAGCAGCTTTATACAGGAGTCTGAGAGACTGTCTTATAAACAGCATCTTTATACAGGAGTCTGAGAGACAGTCTTATAAACAGCAGCTTTGTACAGGAGTCTGAGAGACTATCTTATAAACAGCACCTTTATACTGGAGTCTGAGAGACTATCTTATAAACAGCACCTTTATACTGGAGTCTGAGAGACTATCTTATAAACAGCACCTTTATACTGGAGTCTGAGAGACTATCTTATAAACAGCACCTTTATACAGGAGTCTGAGAGACTGTCTTATAAACAGCAGCTTTATACAGGAGTCTGAGAGACTATCTTATAAACAGCAGCTTTATACTGGAGTCTGAGAGACTATCTTATAAACAGCACCTTTATACAGGAGTCTGAGAGACTATCTTATAAACAGCAGCTTTATACAGGAGTCTGAAAGACTATCTTATAAACAGCAGCTTTATACAGAAGTCTGAGATACTATCTTATAAACAGCAGCTTTATAGAGGAGTCTGAGAGAATATCTTATAAACAGCAGCTTTATACAGGAGTCTGAGAGACTATCTTATAAACAGCAGCTTTGTACAGGAATCTGAGAGCCTCTCTTATAAACAGCAGCTTTATACAGGAGTCTGAGAGAATATCTTATAAACAGCAGCTTTATACAGGAGTCTGAGAGACGATTTTATAAACAGCAGCTTTATACAGGAGTCTGAGAGAATATCTTATAAACAGCAGCTTTATACAGGAGTCTGAGAGACTATCTTATAAACAGCAGCTTTGTACAGGAGTCTGAGAGACAGTATTATAAACAGCAGCTTTATAAAGGAGTCTGAGAGAATATCTTATAAACAGCAGCTTTATACAGGAGACTGAGAGACAGTCTTATAAACAGCAGCTTAATACAGGAGTCGGACAGACGGTCTTATAATCAGCAGCTTTGTACAGGAGTCTGTGAGACTATCTTATAAACAGCACCTTTATACAGGAGTCTGAGAGACTATCTTATAAATAGCAGCTTTATACAGGAGTCTGAGAGACTGTCTTATAAACAGCAGCTTTGTACAGGAGTCTGAGAGACTATCTTATAAACAGCACCTTTATACTGGAGTCTGAGAGACTATCTTATAAACAGCACCTTTATACTGGAGTCTGAGAGACTATCTTATAAACAGCACCTTTATACTGGAGTCTGAGAGACTATCTTATAAACAGCACCTTTATACAGGAGTCTGAGAGACTGTCTTATAAACAGCAGCTTTATACAGGAGTCTGAGAGACTATCTTATAAACAGCAGCTTTATACAGGAGTCTGACTATCTTATAAACAGCAGCTTTATACAGGAGTCTGAGAGACAGTCTTATAAACAGCAGCTTTATAAAGGAGTCTGAGAGACAGTCTTATAAACAGCAGCTTTGTACAGGAGTCTGAGAGACTATCTTATAAACAGCAGCTTTATACAGGAGTCTGAGAGCCTCTCTTATAAACAGCAGCTTTATACATAAGTGCCAGTCACAGTAGTTACCTTATAAATGACAGTCACAGTAGTTACTTTATAAATGACAGTCACAGTGATTACCTTATACATGACAGTCACATTGGTTACCTTATTGAATGACAGTTGCAGTGGTTACTTTATAAGTGACAGTCACAGTGGTTACTTTATAAATGACAGTCACAGTGATTACCTTATAAATGACAGTCACAGTGGTTACTTTATAAATGACAGTCAAAGTGATTACCTTATAAGTGACAGTCACAGGGGTTACCTTATAAATGACAGTCACAGTGGTTACTTTATAAATGACAGTCACAGTGGTTACCTTATATGTGACAGTCACAGTGGTTACCTTATAAGTGACAGTCACAGTGGTTACCTTATAAATGACAGTCACAGTGGTTACCTTATAAGTGACAGTCACAGTGGTTACCTTATAAATGACAGTCACAGTGGTTACCTTATAAGTGACAGTCACAGTGGTTACTTTATAAATGACAGTCACAGTGGTTACCTTATAAGTGACAGTCACAGGGGTTACCTTATAAATGACAGTCACAGTGGTTACTTTATAAATGACAGTCACAGTGGTTACCTTATAAGTGACAGTCACAGTGGTTACCTTATAAATGACAATCACAGGGGTTACCTTATAAATGACAGTCACAGTGGTTACTTTATAAATGACAGTCACAGTGGTTACCTTATAAGTGACAGTCACAGTGGTTACTTTATAAATGACAGTCACAGTGGTTACCTTATAAGTGACAGTCACAGTAGTTACCTTATAAATGACAGTCACAGTGGTTACCTTATAATGACAGTCACAGTCATACCCCCCAACTGTCCCGATTTTCGCGGGACAGTCCCGATTTTAGGGGTCTGTCCCTCTGTCCCGGGTTGCTAGCCATCTGTCCCGATTTGCCCCAGGCATTAAAAAAAAAAAAAAAAAAAAATTCTATTGGGCCCATACTCAGAAGCAGCTGGCTTTGCTCTCACAGGGTTAGATACCTGTTAGATTCCCTGTGGAAAAGGAATGGTGTGTGGGTTAAGCTGGAGTAAGAAGGCTGTATACACTCTGACCACGGGTAATGGTGACCTCTCTAACCTACCTCTGGTAGTGATGATGTCTAACCCCTGGTGATAATACTATCATGCCTTCAGTTTTATACAATGAGCAGTGCTAATACCAGGGTAACGAACAGTGGCAGCCGCAGACTGCCAGCTAATGTGCTTGCCAACCCCAGGACCCCATACAATGAATTACAGATACCCAAATATGATGTAGTGTGTGTGTCTATCTGTATCCATAACTGTGTGTGTGTATCTGTATGTATAAGTTTATGTTATGTAGTGTGTGTGTGTATCTGCATGTGTAAGTGTATACTATGTAGTGTGTGTGTGTGTATCTGCATGTGTAAGTGTATACTATGTAGTGTCTGTGTATCTGCATGTATAAGTGTATGCTATGTAGTGTGTGTCTGCATGTATAAGTGTGTATCTGTATGTATAAGTTTATGCTATGTAGTGTGTGTGTGTCTGCATGTATAAGTGTATACTATGTAGTGTCTGTGTATCTGCATGTATAAGTGTATGCTGCCCGTATAAGTGTATGCTATGTAGTGTGTGTGTGTATCTGCATGTATAAGTGTATGCTATGTAATGTGTGTGTATCTGCATGTGTAAGTGTATGCTATGTAATGTGTGTGTATCTGCATGTATAAGTGTATGCTATGTAATGTGTGTGTATCTGCATGTGTAAGTGTATGCTATGTAATGTGTGTGTATCTGCATGTGTAAGTGTATACTATGTAGTGTGTGTATCTTCATGTGTAAGTGTATGCTATGTATTGTGTGTATCTTCATGTGTAAGTGTATGCTATGTAATGTGTGTGTATCTGCATGTATAAGTGTATGCTATGTAGTGTGTGTGTATCTGCATGTATAAGTGTATGCTATGTAGTGTGTGTGTATCTGCATGTATAAGTGTATGCTATGTAATGTGTGTGTATCTGCATGTATAAGTGTATTCTATGTAGTGTGTGTGTATCTGCATGTGTAAGTGTATGCTATGTAGTGTGTGTATCTGCATGTATAAGTGTATGCTATGTAGTGTGTGTGTGTATCTGCATGTATAAGTGTATACTATGTAGTGTGTGTGTATCTGCATGTATAAGTGTATGCTATGTAGTGTGTGTGTATCTGCATGTATAAGTGTATGCTATGTAGTGTGTGTGTGTATCTGCATGTATAAGTGTATACTATCAAAAAGTGAGCAACATACGTTGCCAAATGTAGCAAAGTTCAAAATTATTCTGTGTGCTAAGGGAGGCTGTCACCTTCGCGACATGCAGTGTTGTAGAAAGAAAATAGATATATGTTTTAAATACAGTCCCCAAGAAACAAAACAACGTATTTCTCATTAGTTGCAGCACTGGTCTTAACATGCAGGCATAGTGTCATATCCAAGAGAAACAATTGCGGTAAAGGTAAGCCTTCAAATCCAGCCGGATACTCAGAAACAAACAGTGTTAACTGCATACACAATGAAGTGGCCTAACTGTGTTTAGGATATTCTCACAGTCCCAACCCGGCAGCTACTGTATCAACAACAGCAATGTAGCTCAAAGCCAGGTGAAAAGTACCTTATTTCCGGAAAAGAGTATATATAGTCAGGCCAAACAAGCAGTTATATAGACACGTTGCCATGTATGTATATATATGTACTCACGGTACCAAAGATCCACGGTTTGCTGGGAAATGCTGTATTCAAAAAAGCCGGGTACAATCCCTGTAGTTGTATTCCGGTTCACACTGCTCAGCCTCTCACTGCTGCACACGCCTCCTCCAATACTGTGTAGTCATCAGGGCCAGCTGAAGCCCGTGTCAGCCTGGACGTGCTTGCGGAAGTGGAATCCCTGTATTCCACAGTAAAATGTAAAAAAGAGATAATCCAATACTCGTCCACGGCAAGAGATGGAGCCACTCAGAATCCGAGGTAAAAGAGATAAAAATAAATCTTTATTATGGACACTCCATGGGATAAAACATGCACAAAAAAATGAACTCAGCTAAGAGAACAAGAGGTGAAGTCTGACCGGTTTCGGCTCAATGTGGCCGTAGTCATAGACACATAACAGGTGTTCAGAATGAGCACCTGATATACCTGTTAACCACTCCCCAAAGGGGAGGGGTATAGAAACATGATTAAAAACAAACACATTACTCAAAGCTGTTGAGAAAAGGGATACATGGTCATATATATATGTACAAAAGCTAACAATGGGCATAAGAATAAGGACTACGAACATTAACAATATTGTAAATATAGCATTTAAGATAAATAGTTATAACTAGTAATGCAGAAACACCAGTTAGCACGTATGTGCATATATGTTTAAATCTACATATAAGTTAGACAAAAAACCATGCCAAGAACTAATAACTTTTACAATATTGTAGATAAGCTGTTAAGATAAATAGTATAATTTGTAATGCAAAAACACCAATTTAACACATATGTGCTTATGAGTTTAAATCTACATTTAGGTAAAAGACCATAATAGATGGAAAAAGGACCATAAATAGTTTTAATTTGTAATGCAAAAACACCAATTTAACACATATGTGCTTATGAGTTTAAATCTACATATAGGTTAGGTAAAAGACCATAATAGATGGAAAAAGGACCTAGTGAGAACAAAGTGAATAATAATGATGAACTAATTATTAATGTTGATCTTATTATTAATATAGGGAACTTGAGAGAAATATAGATGCTGTCATGAATATAGACTAAACCATCTCCCTGTATTAACCAAGAGTTAGAAAACAGTTACCTCAAACCCAGATTAACTCTGGTGAGCTACTAGTAATCCATATTAATGTTCTCATTCAAATAAATAAAGGCATGTAAGGATCAATGAACCCACATATTTTAATCTGATTTAATGCCAACAATGTAGGTCTGAGATTCACCTTTGAGTGGAACCAGACTAGTATCAACTATTTGGATGTAACATTGAAATTTGATGTTGACACCAGGGGAGTATTCTCTACTCTTTATAGAAAGCCTATCTCCGGGAACACGCTGCTGCATGCGAAAAGCAGTCACCCCAGGCATGTTTTTAAAGGCATTGCAAAAGGCCAGTTCATGCGGTTAAAAAGAAATTGTTCCCGGAGAGAGGACTTTCTAGAGGAGAGTGAAGAATTGAAATCCAGGCTGATACCTAAATGTAGATTTAAACTCATAAGCACATATGTGTTAAATTGGTGTTTTTGCATTACAAATTATACTATTTATCTTAACAGCTTATCTACAATATTGTAAAAGTTATTAGTTCTTGGCATGGTTTTTTGTCTAACTTATATGTAGATTTAAACATATATGCACATACGTGCTAACTGGTGTTTCTGCATTACTAGTTATAACTATTTATCTTAAATGCTATATTTACAATATTGTTAATGTTCGTAGTCCTTATTCTTATGCCCATTGTTAGCTTTTGTACATATATATATGACCATGTATCCCTTTTCTCAACAGCTTTGAGTAATGTGTTTGTTTTTAATCATGTTTCTATACCCCTCCCCTTTGGGGAGTGGTTAACAGGTATATCAGGTGCTCATTCTGAACACCTGTTATGTGTCTATGACTACGGCCACATTGAGCCGAAACCGGTCAGACTTCACCTCTTGTTCTCTTAGCTGAGTTCATTTTTTTGTGCATGTTTTATCCCATGGAGTGTCCATAATAAAGATTTATTTTTATCTCTTTTACCTCGGATTCTGAGTGGCTCCATCTCTTGCCGTGGACGAGTATTGGATTATCTCTTTTTTACAAGTGTATACTATGTAGTGTGTGTGTATCTGCATGTATAAGTGTATGCTATGTAGTGTGTGTGTATATCTGCATGTATAAGTGTATACTATGTAGTGTGTGTGTATCTGCATGTGTAAGTGTATGCTATGTAGTGTGCTACTGTGCATTTTTGCTGACTTTAAAGGCCAGAATTTAGAATATAAATGGGGAATGCAGAGAGCAGTTTTAAAGAATTTATTATTAAATGTCCAATTAAGATAAAAATATTTAGCAATGTCTTTGCAAAGGATAATTAAATACATAGCTCACATAGCCATACCAGTGGTTTGAGCTTGTGTTTGATTTGCTGCCTAAGTGTATTAAAATCTATGACTTTATTTAGAATTTTATTTATATTACTTTGGTCTTATGATTTTTTAAGCCCCGCCCACCACATGTCAATTTTTTGCCGGGGGGGGTGTCCCTCTTTTGAATTTTGAAATGTTGGGTGGTATGGTCACAGTGGTTACCTTATAAATGACAGTCACAGTAGTTACCTTATAATGACAGTCACAGTGATTACCTTATAAATGACAGTCACAGTGGTTACCTTATAAATGACAGTCACAGTAGTTACCTTATAAATGACAGTCACAGTGGTTACCTTATAATGACAGTCACAGTGATTACCTTATAAATGACAGTCACAGTGGTTACCTTATAAATGACAGTCACAGTAGTTACCTTATAAATGACAGTCACAGTGATTACCTTATAAGTGACAATCACAGGGGTTACCTTATAAATGACAGTCACAGTAGTTACCTTATAATGACAGTCACAGTGATTACCTTATAAATGACAGTCACAGTGGTTACCTTATAAATGACAGTCACAGTAGTTACCTTATAAATGACAGTCACAGTGATTACCTTATAAGTGACAGTCACAGTAGTTAGTTTATAAATGACAGTCACAGTGATTACCTTATAAGTGACAGTCACAGTAGTTAGTTTATAAATCACAATCACAGTGGTTACCTTATAAATGACAGTCACAGTGATTACCTTATAAATGACAGTCACAGTGGTTACCTTATAAATGACAGTCACAGTAGTTACCTTATAAATGACAGTCACAGTAGTTACCTTATAAATGACAGTCACAGTGGTTACCTTATAAATGACAATCACAGCGGTTAGTTTATAAATGACAGTCACAGTGGTTACCTTATAAATGACAGTCACAGTGATTACCATATAAATGACAGTCACAGTGGTTACTTTATAAATGACAGTCACAGTGGTTACCTTATAAATGACAGTCACAGTAGTTACCTTATAAATGACAGTCACAGTGATTACCTTATAAATGACAATCACAGTGGTTACTTTATAAATGAGTCACAGTGATTACCTTATAAATGACAGTCACAGTGATTACCTTATAAATGACAGTCACAGTGATTACCATATAAATGACAGTCACAGTGGTTACCTTATAAATGACAATCACAGTGGTTACTTTATAAATGACAATCAGCATAAACCACTGAGTGAACATTAAGAACAAGAAAGCTGCAAAATGTTTAGTGTTCAGAATTATTGTCTATTGGTTGTTTGTTACATTAAAGTTTATTTAATAAAAAAAAACCTTTGAGTGGGGGGTCACATGTCTCCTGTCTAGAGTGGAGCTCCAGTGTTCTGTTGTTCTCCTCCCATTTACTTCCTGTGCAGCTGCTGCTGGGTGAGTGAGTCAGGCTGTGTGTATTGTGTGATAAATGTATTAGTCACTTTATAGTCTTCTTAAGTAGTTTTATAATTGTTATAAATCTTGTTCTTTTAATGCATTTTATTCATCTGCTTGTGCCAGGCAATGGGATACTAAGTGCTGTTCAACTCTCTGTGCTAGTGAAGGGTTAATACACACTGTGCTGCTCTCTGTGCTAGTGAAGGGTTAATACACACTGTGCTGCTCTCTGTGCCAATGAAGGGTTAATACACACTGTGCTGCTCTCTGTGCTAGTGAAGGGTTAATACACACTGTGCTGCTCTCTGTACTAGTGAAGGGTTAATACACACTGTGCTGCTCTCTGTACTAGTGAAGGGTTAATACATACTGTGCTGCTCTCTGTGCTAGTGAAGGGTTAATACACACTGTGCTGTTCTCTGTGCTAGTGAAGGGTTAATACACACTGTGCTGCTCTCTGTACTAGTGAAGGGTTAATACACACTGTGCTGCTCTCTGTGCTAGTGAAGGGTTAATACACACTGTGTTGCTCTCTGTGCTAGTGAAGGGGTTAATACACACTGTGCTACTGTCTGTGCTAGTGAAGGGTTAATACACACTGTGCTGCTCTCTGTGCTAGTGAAGGGTTAATACACACTGTGCTGCTCTCTGTGCTAGTGAAGGGTTAATACACACTGTGCTGCTCTCTGTGCTAGTGAAGGGTTAATACACACTGTGCTGCTCTCTGTGCTAGTGATGGGGTTAATACACACTGTGCTGCTCTCTGTGCTAGTGAAGGGTTAATACACACTGTGCAGCTCTCTGTGCTAGTGAAGGGTTAATACACACTGTGCTGCTCTCTGTGCTAGTGAAGGGTTAATACACACTGTGCTGCCCTCTGTGCTAGTGAAGGGTTAATACACACTGTGCTGCTCTCTGTGCCAGTGAAGGGTTAATACACAATGTGCTGCTCTCTGTGCTAGTGAAGGGTTAATACACACTGTGCAGCTCTCTGTGCTAGTGAAGGGTTAATACACACTGTGCTGCTCTCTGTGCTAGTGAAGGGTTAATACACACTGTGCTGCCCTCTGTGCTAGTGAAGGGTTAATACACACTGTGCTGCTCTCTGTGCTAGTGAAGGGTTAATACACACTGTGCTGCTCTCTGTGCCAGTGAAGGGTTAATACACACTGTACTGCTCTCTTGTTAGTGAAGAGGTTAATACACACTGTGCTGCTCTCTTGCTAGTGAAGGGGTTAATACACACTGCTGCTCTCTGTGCTAGTGAAGGGGTTAATACACAATGCAGCTCTCTGTGCTAGTGAAGGGTTAATACTAGGGATGGGCGAATATTTCACAACATTCGAAAAATGAAACAAATTTTAACACGTTCGTTCAAATTGAATTTTGAATGTTTACATAACATTCGATTTTCAAATGTTCGGTTTCGAATTTTATGATTACATTCGAAAATATTCATTTAAAAAAAATTTAATTTATATTTGTAATAGTATTTCTAATGCTTTCTTTAAATGTAATATTCAAATTAAGCAATATTCTATATAGAAACATTTGAAATGATATATTTGTATCTATTGTGTATCAATTTACTAGATTTCCTCCCTACCACATGAACTATTGAACTTCTGAATAGTATTTGTTAAATAGAATGTTAAATTTGAAATTTCGAATGTGGACATTCGATATAATTATAAACATTCAAATTCGAAAGTGACATTCAACAACTGTAAATAGCATTCGATTATAGAATTTTTAAGAATATTTGTTCTTACCAAAATTATTATAAATCCGAATATTGATAACAACATTCGTTCTAACATTCGTATTAGAAAATTTACACAATCGCCCATCCCTAGTTAATACACACTGTGCTGCTCTCTGTGCAAGTGAAAGGGTTAATACACACTGTGCTGCTCTCTCTGCTAGTGAAGGGTTAATACGCACTGTGCTGCTCTCTGTGCTAGTGAAGGGTTAATACACACTGTGCTGCTCTCTGTGCTAGTGAAGGGTTAATACACACTGTGCTGCTCTCTGTGCTAGTGAAGGGTTAATACACACTGTGCTGCTCTCTGTGCTAGTGAAGGGTTAATACACACTGTGCAGCTCTCTGTGCTAGTGAAGGGTTAATACATACTGTGCAGCTCTCTGTGCTAGTGAAGGGTTAATACATACTGTGCAGCTCTCTGTGCTAGTGAAGGGTTAATACATACTGTGCAGCTCGCTGTGCTAGTAAAGGGTTAATACACACTGTGCTGCTCTCTGTGCAAGTGAAAGGGTTAATACACATTGTGCTGCTCTCTCTGCTAGTGAAGGGTTAATACGCACTGTGCTGCTCTCTGTGCTAGTGAAGGGTTAATACACACTGTGCTGCTCTCTGTGCCAGTGAAGGGTTAATACACACTGTGCTGCTCTCTGTGCAAGTGAAAGGGTTAATACACACTGTGCTGCTCTCTGTGCCAGTGAAGGGTTAATACACACTGTGCTGCTCTCTGTGCAAGTGAAAGGGTTAATACACACTGTGCTGCTCTCTGTGCTAGTGAAGGGTTAATACACACTGTGCTGCTCTCTCTGCTAGTGAAGGGTTAATACGCACTGTGCTGCTCTCTGTGCTAGTGAAGGGTTAATACACACTGTGCTGCTCTCTGTGCCAGTGAAGGGTTAATACACACTGTGCTGCTCTCTGTGCAAGTGAAAGGGTTAATACACACTGTGCTGCTCTCTCTGCTAGTGAAGGGTTAATACACACTGTGCAGCTCTCTGTGCAAGTGAAAGGGTTAATACACACTGTGCAGCTCTCTGTGCTAGTGAAGGGTTTATACACAATGTGCTGCTCTCTGTGCTAGTGAAGGGTTAATACACACTGTGCAGCTCTCTGTGCTAGTGAAGGGTTAATACACACTGTGCTGCTCTCTGTGCTAGTAAAGGGTTAATACACAGTGTGCTGCTCTCTGTGCTAGTGAAGGGTTAATACACACTGTGCTGCTCTCTGTCCTAGTGAAGGGTTAATACACACTGTGCTGCTCCCTGTGCTAGTGAAGGGGTTAATACACACTGTGCTACTCTCTGTGCTAGTGAAGGTTTAATACACACTGTGCTGCTCTCTGTGCTAGTGAAGGGTTAATACACACTGTGCAGCTCTCTGTGCTAGTGAAGGGTTAATACACACTGTGCTGCTCTCTGTGCTAGTGAAGGGTTAATACACACTGTGCTGCCCTCTGTGCTAGTGAAGGGTTAATACACACTGTGCTGCTCTCTGTGCTAGTGAAGGGTTAATACACACTGTGCTGCTCTCTGTGCCAGTGAAGGGTTAATACACAATGTGCTGCTCTCTGTGCTAGTGAAGGGTTAATACACACTGTGCAGCTCTCTGTGCTAGTGAAGGGTTAATACACACTGTGCTGCTCTCTGTGCTAGTGAAGGGTTAATACACACTGTGCTGCCCTCTGTGCTAGTGAAGGGTTAATACACACTGTGCTGCTCTCTGTGCTAGTGAAGGGTTAATACACACTGTGCTGCTCTCTGTGCCAGTGAAGGGTTAATACACACTGTACTGCTCTCTTGTTAGTGAAGAGGTTAATACACACTGTGCTGCTCTCTTGCTAGTGAAGGGTTAATACACACTGTGCTGCTCTCTTGCTAGTGAAGGGGTTAATACACACTGCTGCTCTCTGTGCTAGTGAAGGGGTTAATACACAATGCAGCTCTCTGTGCTAGTGAAGGGTTAATACTAGGGATGGGCGAATATTTCACAACATTCGAAAAATGAAACAAATTTTAACACGTTCGTTCAAATTGAATTTTGAATGTTTACATAACATTCGATTTTCAAATGTTCGGTTTCGAATTTTATGATTACATTCGAAAATATTCATTTAAAAAAAATTTAATTTATATTTGTAATAGTATTTCTAATGCTTTCTTTAAATGTAATATTCAAATTAAGCAATATTCTATATAGAAACATTTGAAATGATATATTTGTATCTATTGTGTATCAATTTACTAGATTTCCTCCCTACCACATGAACTATTGAACTTCTGAATAGTATTTGTTAAATAGAATGTTAAATTTGAAATTTCGAATGTGGACATTCGATATAATTATAAACATTCAAATTCGAAAGTGACATTCAACAACTGTAAATAGCATTCGATTATAGAATTTTTAAGAATATTTGTTCTTACCAAAATTATTATAAATCCGAATATTGATAACAACATTCGTTCTAACATTCGTATTAGAAAATTTACACAATCGCCCATCCCTAGTTAATACGCACTGTGCTGCTCTCTGTGCAAGTGAAAGGGTTAATACACACTGTGCTGCTCTCTCTGCTAGTGAAGGGTTAATACGCACTGTGCTGCTCTCTGTGCTAGTGAAGGGTTAATACACACTGTGCTGCTCTCTGTGCTAGTGAAGGGTTAATACACACTGTGCTGCTCTCTGTGCTAGTGAAGGGTTAATACACACTGTGCTGCTCTCTGTGCTAGTGAAGGGTTAATACACACTGTGCTGCTCTCTGTGCTAGTGAAGGGTTAATACACACTGTGCTGCTCTCTGTGCTAGTGAAGGGTTAATACACACTGTGCTGCTCTCTGTGCTAGTGAAGGGTTAATACACTCTGTGCTAGTGAAGGGTTAATACACACTGTGCAGCTCTCTGTGCTAGTGAAGGGTTAATACATACTGTGCAGCTCTCTGTGCTAGTGAAGGGTTAATACATACTGTGCAGCTCTCTGTGCTAGTGAAGGGTTAATACATACTGTGCAGCTCTCTGTGCTAGTAAAGGGTTAATACACACTGTGCTGCTCTCTGTGCAAGTGAAAGGGTTAATACACATTGTGCTGCTCTCTCTGCTAGTGAAGGGTTAATACGCACTGTGCTGCTCTCTGTGCTAGTGAAGGGTTAATACACACTGTGCTGCTCTCTGTGCCAGTGAAGGGTTAATACACACTGTGCTGCTCTCTGTGCAAGTGAAAGGGTTAATACACACTGTGCTGCTCTCTGTGCCAGTGAAGGGTTAATACACACTGTGCTGCTCTCTGTGCTAGTGAAGGGTTAATACACACTGTGCTGCTCTCTGTGCTAGTGAAGGGTTAATACACACTGTGCTGCTCTCTCTGCTAGTGAAGGGTTAATACGCACTGTGCTGCTCTCTGTGCTAGTGAAGGGTTAATACACACTGTGCTGCTCTCTGTGCCAGTGAAGGGTTAATACACACTGTGCTGCTCTCTGTGCAAGTGAAAGGGTTAATACACACTGTGCTGCTCTCTCTGCTAGTGAAGGGTTAATACACACTGTGCAGCTCTCTGTGCAAGTGAAAGGGTTAATACACACTGTGCAGCTCTCTGTGCTAGTGAAGGGTTTATACACAATGTGCTGCTCTCTGTGCTAGTGAAGGGTTAATACACACTGTGCAGCTCTCTTTGCTAGTGAAGGGTTAATACACACTGTGCTGCTCTCTGCTAGTAAAGGGTTAATACACAGTGTGCTGCTCTCTGTGCTAGTGAAGGGTTAATACACACTGTGCTGCTCTCTGTCCTAGTGAAGGGTTAATACACACTGTGCTGCTCCCTGTGCTAGTGAAGGGGTTAATACACACTGTGCTACTCTCTGTGCTAGTGAAGGTTTAATACACACTGTGCTGCTCTCTGTGCTAGTGAAGGGTTAATACACACTGTGCAGCTCTCTGTGCTAGTGAAGGGTTAATACACACTGTGCAGCTCTCTGTACTAGTGAAGGGTTAATACACACTGTGCTGCTCCCTGTGCTAGTGAAGGGGTTAATACACATTGTGCTACTCTCTGTGCTAGTGAAGGTTTAATACACACTGTGCTGCTCTCTGTGCTAGTGAAGGGTTAATACGCACTGTGCTGCTCTCTGTGCTAGTGAAGGGTTAATACACACTGTGCTGCTCTCTGTGCCAGTGAAGGGTTAATACACACTGTGCTGCTCTCTGTGCAAGTGAAAGGGTTAATACACACTGTGCTGCTCTCTGTGCCAGTGAAGGGTTAATACACACTGTGCTGCTCTCTGTGCAAGTGAAAGGGTTAATACACACTGTGCTGCTCTCTGTGCTAGTGAAGGGTTAATACACACTGTGCTGCTCTCTCTGCTAGTGAAGGGTTAATACGCACTGTGCTGCTCTCTGTGCTAGTGAAGGGTTAATACACACTGTGCTGCTCTCTGTGCCAGTGAAGGGTTAATACACACTGTGCTGCTCTCTGTGCAAGTGAAAGGGTTAATACACACTGTGCTGCTCTCTCTGCTAGTGAAGGGTTAATACACACTGTGCAGCTCTCTGTGCAAGTGAAAGGGTTAATACACACTGTGCAGCTCTCTGTGCTAGTGAAGGGTTTATACACAATGTGCTGCTCTCTGTGCTAGTGAAGGGTTAATACACACTGTGCAGCTCTCTGTGCTAGTGAAGGGTTAATACACACTGTGCTGCTCTCTGTGCTAGTGAAGGGTTAATACACAGTGTGCTGCTCTCTGTGCTAGTGAAGGGTTAATACACACTGTGCTGCTCTCTGTCCTAGTGAAGGGTTAATACACACTGTGCTGCTCCCTGTGCTAGTGAAGGGGTTAATACACACTGTGCTACTCTCTGTGCTAGTGAAGGTTTAATACACACTGTGCTGCTCTCTGTGCTAGTGAAGGGTTAATACACACTGTGCAGCTCTCTGTGCTAGTGAAGGGTTAATACACACTGTGCTGCTCTCTGTGCTAGTGAAGGGTTAATACACACTGTGCTGCCCTCTGTGCTAGTGAAGGGTTAATACACACTGTGCTGCTCTCTGTGCTAGTGAAGGGTTAATACACACTGTGCTGCTCTCTGTGCCAGTGAAGGGTTAATACACAATGTGCTGCTCTCTGTGCTAGTGAAGGGTTAATACACACTGTGCAGCTCTCTGTGCTAGTGAAGGGTTAATACACACTGTGCTGCTCTCTGTGCTAGTGAAGGGTTAATACACACTGTGCTGCTCTCTGTGCTAGTGAAGGGTTAATACACACTGTGCTGCTCTCTGTGCTAGTGAAGGGTTAATACACACTGTGCTGCTCTCTGTGCCAGTGAAGGGTTAATACACACTGTACTGCTCTCTTGTTAGTGAAGAGGTTAATACACACTGTGCTGCTCTCTTGCTAGTGAAGGGTTAATACACACTGTGCTGCTCTCTTGCTAGTGAAGGGGTTAATACACACTGCTGCTCTCTGTGCTAGTGAAGGGGTTAATACACAATGCAGCTCTCTGTGCTAGTGAAGGGTTAATACTAGGGATGGGCGAATATTTCACAACATTCGAAAAATGAAACAAATTTTAACACGTTCGTTCAAATTGAATTTTGAATGTTTACATAACATTCGATTTTCAAATGTTCGGTTTCGAATTTTATGATTACATTCGAAAATATTCATTTAAAAAAAATTTAATTTATATTTGTAATAGTATTTCTAATGCTTTCTTTAAATGTAATATTCAAATTAAGCAATATTCTATATAGAAACATTTGAAATGATATATTTGTATCTATTGTGTATCAATTTACTAGATTTCCTCCCTACCACATGAACTATTGAACTTCTGAATAGTATTTGTTAAATAGAATGTTAAATTTGAAATTTCGAATGTGGACATTCGATATAATTATAAACATTCAAATTCGAAAGTGACATTCAACAACTGTAAATAGCATTCGATTATAGAATTTTTAAGAATATTTGTTCTTACCAAAATTATTATAAATCCGAATATTGATAACAACATTCGTTCTAACATTCGTATTAGAAAATTTACACAATCGCCCATCCCTAGTTAATACGCACTGTGCTGCTCTCTGTGCAAGTGAAAGGGTTAATACACACTGTGCTGCTCTCTCTGCTAGTGAAGGGTTAATACGCACTGTGCTGCTCTCTGTGCTAGTGAAGGGTTAATACACACTGTGCTGCTCTCTGTGCTAGTGAAGGGTTAATACACACTGTGCTGCTCTCTGTGCTAGTGAAGGGTTAATACACACTGTGCTGCTCTCTGTGCTAGTGAAGGGTTAATACACACTGTGCTGCTCTCTGTGCTAGTGAAGGGTTAATACACACTGTGCTGCTCTCTGTGCTAGTGAAGGGTTAATACACACTGTGCTGCTCTCTGTGCTAGTGAAGGGTTAATACACTCTGTGCTAGTGAAGGGTTAATACACACTGTGCAGCTCTCTGTGCTAGTGAAGGGTTAATACATACTGTGCAGCTCTCTGTGCTAGTGAAGGGTTAATACATACTGTGCAGCTCTCTGTGCTAGTGAAGGGTTAATACATACTGTGCAGCTCTCTGTGCTAGTAAAGGGTTAATACACACTGTGCTGCTCTCTGTGCAAGTGAAAGGGTTAATACACATTGTGCTGCTCTCTCTGCTAGTGAAGGGTTAATACGCACTGTGCTGCTCTCTGTGCTAGTGAAGGGTTAATACACACTGTGCTGCTCTCTGTGCCAGTGAAGGGTTAATACACACTGTGCTGCTCTCTGTGCAAGTGAAAGGGTTAATACACACTGTGCTGCTCTCTGTGCCAGTGAAGGGTTAATACACACTGTGCTGCTCTCTGTGCTAGTGAAGGGTTAATACACACTGTGCTGCTCTCTGTGCTAGTGAAGGGTTAATACACACTGTGCTGCTCTCTCTGCTAGTGAAGGGTTAATACGCACTGTGCTGCTCTCTGTGCTAGTGAAGGGTTAATACACACTGTGCTGCTCTCTGTGCCAGTGAAGGGTTAATACACACTGTGCTGCTCTCTGTGCAAGTGAAAGGGTTAATACACACTGTGCTGCTCTCTCTGCTAGTGAAGGGTTAATACACACTGTGCAGCTCTCTGTGCAAGTGAAAGGGTTAATACACACTGTGCAGCTCTCTGTGCTAGTGAAGGGTTTATACACAATGTGCTGCTCTCTGTGCTAGTGAAGGGTTAATACACACTGTGCAGCTCTCTTTGCTAGTGAAGGGTTAATACACACTGTGCTGCTCTCTGCTAGTAAAGGGTTAATACACAGTGTGCTGCTCTCTGTGCTAGTGAAGGGTTAATACACACTGTGCTGCTCTCTGTCCTAGTGAAGGGTTAATACACACTGTGCTGCTCCCTGTGCTAGTGAAGGGGTTAATACACACTGTGCTACTCTCTGTGCTAGTGAAGGTTTAATACACACTGTGCTGCTCTCTGTGCTAGTGAAGGTTTAATACACACTGTGCTGCTCTCTGTGCTAGTGAAGGGTTAATACACACTGTGCAGCTCTCTGTGCTAGTGAAGGGTTAATACACACTGTGCAGCTCTCTGTACTAGTGAAGGGTTAATACACACTGTGCTGCTCCCTGTGCTAGTGAAGGGGTTAATACACACTGTGCTACTCTCTGTGCTAGTGAAGGTTTAATACACACTGTGCTGCTCTCTGTGCTAGTGAAGGGTTAATACACACTGTGCTGCTCTCTGTGCTAGTGAAGGGTTAATACACACTGTGCAGCTATCTGTGCTAGTGAAGGGTTAATACACACTGTGCTGCTCTCTGTGCTAGTGAAGGGTTAATACACACTGTGCTGCTCTCTGTGCTAGTGAAGGGTTAATACACACTGTGCTGCTCTCTGTGCTAGTGAAGAGTTAATACACACTGTGCTGCTCTCTCTGCTAGTGAAGGGTTAATACACACTGTACTGCTCTCTGTGCTAGTGAAGGGTTAATACACACTGTGCTGCTCTCTGTGCTAGTGAAGGGTTAATACACACTGTGCTGCTCTCTGTGCTAGTGAAGGGTTAATACACACTGTACTGCTCTCTGTGCTAGTGAAGGGTTAATACACACTGTGCAGCTCTCTGTGCTGGTGAAGGGTTAATACACACTGTGCTGCTCTCTGTGCTAGTGAAGGGTTAATACACACTGTGCTGCTCTCTGTGCTAGTGAAGGGTTAATACACACTGTGCAGCTCTCTGTGCTAGTGAAGGGTTAATACACACTGTGCTGCTCTCTGTGCTAGTGAAGGGTTAATACACACTGTGCTGCCCTCTGTGCTAGTGAAGGGTTAATACACACTGTGCTGCTCTCTGTGTTAGTGAAGGGTTAATACACACTGTGCTGCTCCCTGTGCTAGTGAAGGGTTAATACACACTGTGCAGCACTCTGTGCTAGTGAAGGGTTAATACACACTGTGCAGCACTCTGTGCTAGTGAAGGGTTAATACACACTGTGCAGCTATCTGTGCTAGTGAAGGGTTAATACACTCTGTGCTAGTGAAGGATTAAAGGGACAGTCTAGTCGAAATTAAACTTTCTGATTCAGATAGAGCACGCAATTTTAAACAACTTTCCAATGGACTTTTATCATTAAATTTGCTTTGTTCCCTTGGTGGTATTTTTGAAAAGCTAAGCCTAGCTAGGCTCAAACTGATTTCTAAATGGTTGAAAACCGCCCCTTAGCGCAGAGCATTTTGAAAGTTTTTTTACAGTTAGACAATACTAGTTCATGTGTGTCATATATAACATTGTGCTCACTCCCGTGGAGTTATTTAGGGGTCTGCACTGATTGACTAAACTGCATGTCTGTCAAAAGCACTGAGATAAGGGGGCAGTCTGCAGAGGCTTAGATACAAGGTAATCACAGAGGTAAAAAGTATTGCCTAGATTTAGAGTTCTGCGTTAGCCATCAAAAGTAGCGTTAAGGGGTCCTAACGCTGCTTTTGGCCGGCCGCTGGTATTTAGAGTCAGCCAGGAAAGGGTCTAATGCTCACTTTCAAGCCGCGACTTTTCCATATCGCAGATCCCCTTACGCCAATTGCGTATCCTATCTTTTCAATGGGATCTTCCTAACGCTGGTATTTAGAGTCTTGGCTGAAGTGAGTGGTAGAGCCTCTACCGAAAAGACTCCAGCCGTAGTAGTTAAGAGCTTTCTGGGCTAATGCCGGTTTATAAAGCTCTTAACTACTGTGCTCTAAAGTACACTAACACCCATAAACTACCTATGTACCCCTAAACCGAGGTCCCCCCACGTCGCCGCCACTATAATAAAAAAATTTAACCCCTAATCTGCCGACCGCACACCGCCGCCACCTACATTATCCCTATGAACCCCTAATCTGCTGGCTCTAACATCGCCAACACCTACATAATATTTATTAACCCCTAATCTGCCCCCCCCCCCCACGTCGCCGCTACCTACACTTATTAACCCCTAATCTGCCGAACGGACCTTGCCGCTACTCTAATAAATGTATTAACCCCTAAACCGCCTCGCAAACCCTATAATAAATTGTTTTAACCCCTAATATGCTCTCCCTAACATCACCGCCACCTAACTTAAAGTTTTAACCCCTAATCTGCCGACCGGACCTCGCTGCTACTATAGTAAATGTATTAACCCCTAAAGCTAAATCTAACCCTAACCCTAACACCCCCCTAAATTAAATATAATTTTAATCTAACAAAATAAATTAACTTTTATTAACTAAAGTATTCCTATTTAAAGCTAAATACTTACCTGCAAAATAAACCCTAATATAGCTACAATATAACAAATAATTATATTGTATGTATTTTAGGGTTTATATTTATTTTACAGGCAACTTTGTATTTATTTTAACTAGGTAGAATAGCTATTAAATAGTTATTAACTGTTTAATAGCTACCTAGTTAAAATAATTACCAAATTACCTGTAAAATAAATCCTAACCTAAGTTACAATTAAACCTAATACTACACTATCAATAAATAAATTAAATTAATTAACTACAAGTATCTACAATTACCTACAATTAAATAAACTAAACGAAATTACCAAAAAAACAAACACTAAATTACAAAAAAAAAAAAAAAAAAGATTACAAAAATGTTAAGCTAATTACACCTACTCTAAGCCCCCGAATAAAATAACAAAGCTCCCAAAATAAAAAAATTTCCCTACCCTAATCTAAATTAAAAAAGTTAACAGCTCTATTACCAGCCCTTAAAAGGGCCTTTTGCGGGGCATGCCCCAAAGAAATCATCTCTTTTGCCTGTAAAAAAAAAACACAATACCACCCCCCAACATTACAACCCACCACCCACATACCCCTACTCTAACCCAAACTTTACCTATGTGTTTATTTTTTCGCATAAAAATATAATGAAATTAAAATAAGCAACCAATTTGGTGCTTATCACAGGTGGAGCCTGCTAAGAGCAGTTCTCTGGGGAGTACTAATTGCTTAGGTGATCCTCTACCTCACTTTACCTATGTGTTTATCTATAAAAATAATTTATTATTTTTATTTTTATTATTTGATTAATGGATTAGGGAATGGGTGGAGTTACCTTAAATGTCTGATCATGGACATAACTTTCTATGTGGAGGTATATTTGCTTAGGTGATCCTCTACCTCACTTTACCTATGTGTTTATCTTTAAAATAATTTATTATTTTTATTATTTGATTAATGGATTAGGGAATGGGGGGAGTTACCTTAAATGTCTGACCATGGACATAACTTTCTATGTGGAGGTCTATTTGCTTAGGTGATCCTCTACCTAACTTTACCTATGTGTTAATCCATGAAATTTGAGAAACACAAATTATTATTTTTATTTTTATTATTTGATTATTGGATTAGGGAATAGGTGGAGTTAACTTCAATGTGTGACCCTGGACATAACTTTTTATGTGGGAGGTCTATCTGCATAACTATGTTGTTTTACACAGATTTAACTATGTGTTTATTTGAAACGGGACATAGAGAATAATTTAGGTGTAGAAACACTTGGTAATATTAATCACAATATAAAGCTAATTAGTAAGACATAGGAGTGGATAGGAGAAAGTCAAAATGGGTCTTTCTTGATTATTTAAAGAAATGCAGCCAGGTCTATGTCTTTGTTGAGACCTGTTGGTTGTAAAGCATTCAAACGGTGAATCCAATAGGTTTCTCTTTTTCTGAGCTGTAAAAGTCTTTCCTTCCCTTTAGAGGCTGAAATTTGTTCAATTGCTCTTAACGTAAATTCGTCACTATTTTTATTGTGATATTTTTCAAAGTGTTTGCCGATGCCGTATTCAGAATCGGCATCTTTAATGTTGTTTATGTGTTCCAGCACTCGTCTCTTTAGGCTTCTCTTTGTTCGCCCTACATAGGATTTTTTGCAAGAACACTCTAATAGATATACTATGTATTCTGATTTACAGTTTAGAAAACTTTCTATTGGTACTTGTTCATCTTTGTTGTGAATGATCCATTTATTTATTTCTTTGTTTTTGTTTGTGTGGCTGCAGCACACACAATTTTTTCTTCCACATTTTTTTCTATTTGTTTGGCCCTTTAGTATATGTGGTGATGTATCTGGTTGTTACACATTTGTTTTCCAACTCAGGGTTGGTGATTTTAGTTTCTAAAAGCGAATGTCTTGTGGAGTTCTTTACTTTTTCATAAGCCTTTTGCACTATATTTTCTGTATGGAAGATAAACAAGGGGCGCCAACATAGTGTGAATCGTTAAAACAACTATGTTGGCGCCCCTTGTTTATCTTCCATTCTAGACACCCTGACCCATCGCACCGCAGGACACAAGAGGAGCACGCCAAACACCTGAACACATCACTGTTCACATATTAGGATTGGACACTTATATTTTACATCACAGCATTTTTTGGGACATTGATAAGTACTTTTTATATATTTTACTCATCGCCACAAATATCATTGTTTATCTGTGATATCTGATTATTTTAATGTATCACTAATATTATACACAAATTGTCCTGAGCACTTGTTTTACTCACAATTTATTTTCGTCATTATTATTAATTTTTCACACATACCAAACACTGTGCTGTTTATTTTTTATATTTATGCATACGGGTACAAACCCAATCATAAAGTGTTAGGTCCTACTTTGATAACCTGTGTTCCAAGCGCATCCTCTTAAGTTTTTTCCTCCTCAGGAATTTCTTTTTATATATTTTCTGTATAGCTTTTATCTTTAAATTTTTGTTTTAGGGTGTTTGCTGCGTCTTCACAATCACTATCCTTACTACAATTTCGTTTGATTCTTTGGAACTGGCCATATGGGATGTTGTTAATCGAGTTCGGATGATGACAGCTATCTGCGTGGAGGTAGCCATTAGTATCTGTTTTTTTTAGTGTAATTTTTGGTGTGAATGGTGTTATTTTCACAATAGATGGTGATGTCTAAAAAGTCTAGTGTTTTGTCTCCCCAAGTTTTTGTTAGGGTAAGGTTCATGTTGTTAGAGTTGAGGTAATTAGTAAACTCATTAAATTCTGACTCTTCTCCTTCCCATATGATGATAATATCATCGATAAATCTCTTCCAAAATTTAATTTTAGGTTCATATGGGTTGTTTTCTGACACATATAACTTTTCAAATTTCCCCATATATAAGTTTACGAAATTGGGGGCAAATTTTGTGCCCATGGCAGTCCCCCATTTTTGGAGGTATATGGTGTTGTTGAAACAAAAGTAGTTTTTCCCCCCAGAATAAATTTAATGGCATCTCCAATGAATGCAATTTGGGTTTTATTCATCTGGCTAGCACTTTCTAGAAACAACTGAGTGCTTTTTATCCCTTCTTCATGCGGTATGGCAGTGTATAGGGCTGTTACGTCTAGGGAGGCTAGATGGTAACTTTGTTTCCATGAAAAATCCTCTAATAAGGATAACAAATGGGGAGTATCCCTCAAAAAAGGACTCTAATTTTGGTACTTCTGGCTGTAAAAAGTTATCGATGTATTCTGATAGGTGACTTGTTAAGCTGTTTATGCCCGATATTATGGGCCTCCCTGGGGGGTTGGTTTCATTTTTGTGAACTTTGGAGAGGTGGTAGAAGTTTGCAATTTTGGGTGTCTCATATTTGAGAAAGTTAAATTAGTCAATGTTAAGGATATTATCCTTCTTAGCTTTTCTGATTAGGTCTAGGTACTGTTCTAGATACTTGTCAGTGGGATCTGATTTAAGGGCCTCATATGTTTGGGTGTCTGATAGAATGCGGTTTGCTTCTAGCATATAGTCATCATAGTTTTGAACTACAATGCCCCCTCCCTTGTCCGCTTGTCTTAAGACTAGATCATTGTTATTACTTAAATTCTTAAGTGCTGTTCTTTCCTTATAGGTGAGATTTTTCTTACTAATGTCAAAATTTTACACATTTCTTCAAGGTCTTGTTTGACCAAGTCTTCAAATAGGGTGAGGTGTTTCCCTTTTGAATGGACTGGGTAGAAGATGGATTTTGGTTTTAGAGAGCTGTGTTTAAATGGTTTGTCATCTCCCTCATTGTTAAATGTTGGAGTAATTGTGGAGTGAAGTAGGTTAGATTCATTTTCTAATTCAAGCATATTGTTTAAAGCTTCAGTATCGCCCTGACTAAGGGCTATGGGGTTTTCTAATTCTTTTTTTTATTTAGCAAAATGTCTTTGAAGTGTTAGCTTCCGAACAAATTTACTGGTGTCTATGAATAAATCAAATGCATTTGGTTTGCTAGTAGGGGCAAAAGAAAAACCTTTTTTAAGTAATCTTTGTTCCTCTAGGGTTAAAGTGTGGCTAGATAAGTTAAAGATCTTAATATTCTCATTATCAACTGTATTAGTTTCAGTGTTTTTATTAATTACCACTTTATTTTTTTTTCCCTTGTTTCTTTTGTCCTCCTCTGCAACCTCTCTTTCTGTTTGGTCTAACTGTCTTTTTTATGGTCTTAGTGGGTGGTTTAAAAAGTTTGGGGATTCGAAAGTGGACTCTCTTCTTGCTCTTAGCTCTAAAAAATGATTGGGTCTACTTGATTCTGCATTTTCCCCCCTGTCTCTCATGTGATTTTCTCTTTGGTCATTTTGTGACCAATTTCTATGTTCTCTTGATCTCCAATTGTCATGTGTATGGTTTCTATGGTTGCTAAACCTGACTTCTGGGGACCTATTGTTAGTATATGTACGGTAGTAGTTTTGTTGGCGTCTGTGGTTAGTGTAGTTGGAATTATGGTTGTAATTCTTATATTCCTTATGTGTTTGATTCACATTAAATCTTCCATTTATAATAGTTTTATTTGTTAGTGTTTTATTGGGAACATATTTGGTTTTAACAGTAGCAGGATCAAAGCTTTTAGGAAAAAAATGTGTGTTATTACTGGTACTGGCTACTGGGGTGTTTTCAGGTGCTGGTGTATCAGTAATATCTACAAAGTCTGTTTGTACATCAGTAGTTTCAGTAACCCTGTTCTGTATGTCTCTCTCTAGTTTTTTCTTTTTATAATGTCTTTTTCCAATTTTTCAATTCTACTGACTATTTCTGAATTCAGTGTTTTATAGTACACATCATTGTTGTAAGGTTGTAGTTTCTCTCTTACATCTTGAATTTCTTCTTTAATTGTAATTAAATTTTGTTCCCTGAATCTAATCAGGATTTTCATGAATTTAGTAGCACATTCATGTATGGCATTTTCCCAGTCTGTTAAAAGTTCTATGTCAGTGCTATTAAAGATTGGTGTTTTGTAGAGTCTGAGACCTTTTGGTACTAGGTTAACCTTGAGATAGTTTTCTAGGCCTACTATATCAAGCCAATTTTTGATCTCCAATTTTTTAAGTTTTTCCAGTTCTTTAAGTAAGGCTTTGGGATCAATATCTATTGCTTGCTCATTTTCAGTGTCTAAGGTGATAGTGTTTGAACTATCAGACCACAACCTTTTTTTGTGCGTGGTATCTGCAAAGTTACCAAAAAATAGGTCATCTGACATAATTATATAGTTGGCTGAGGATACACAACCTTAAAGTCTATTGAATTTGTAACACTGCAGCAAATCAAAAAGGGTGATGATAAATGTAGAAAGTGTTGCTTGGGTGTTTCTTGATCTGCGCTGTGTACGTTGCAAATGGTTATTTTGCTCTAAATAGTTCCTCCTGATATATTTCAATGTCAGCTAGTTTCTGAATATTCCACTATCATCAAATGGAATGTGAAAGAAAAAGGTATGGAGTTGAGTTTCAGAGTTCAGCGCACATAGAATGGAGAAAAACAAAAACAAAAAACAAATTATGGTGCAGTATGTCAGTACTAGGCAATCAAAAACTAAACGTGAGATTTAAATGTGCTCACCTTGTTTAACCTCAAACATGTGAGGTATGTTGGAAGCATGGAGGGGATGTAATCCCTATCTGTGGTAAAGATGTTTCCAGCTGGTATGCAGAAACTTTTAGTAGGTGGAAATCTTGATATCCCTGGAGTAGAAATATGTTGGTATTTCAGACAAACTTCTCCTCTCTGGAGTTAGGTAGAGACACTTTAATTCTTTTTTGCTGGATTTCTTTCCTTGTTGCTGTTTATTTCTTTTCACCTTCTTTATACTTGAAAGGCTTCTCCTCTCTGGAGTATGGTATAAACTTTATGTATGCAAACCAATTAGTGCTCAGTTTACATACTATGAGATCAATTGTGGATATTAATTGCAGCACTCATGAGATGTGTATAAATGATGCTTGCAAGGACACAAAGTGAAATTTAAAATAAAAACACTTTTTTTTTCCAATGTCCAATAAAAAATGATAAACAGAACCAAGTGTTTCTACAACTAAATTATTCTCTATGTCCCGTTTCAAATAAACACATAGTTAAATCTGTGTAAAACAACATAGTTATGCAGATAGACCTCCCCCATAAAAAGTTATGTCCAGGGTCACACATTGAAGTTAACTCCATCTATTCCCTAATCCAATAATCAAATAATAAATAAATAATAAATAAAAATAATAATTTGTGTTTCTCAAATTTTATGGATTAACACATAGGTAAAGTTAGGTAGAGGATCACCTAAGCAAATAGACCTCCACATAGAAAGTTATGTCCATGGTCAGACATTTAAGGTAACTCCCCCCATTCCCTAATCCATTAATCAAATAATAAAAACAATAAATTATTTTTATAGATAAACACATAGGTAAAGTGAGGTAGAGGATCACCTAAGCAATTAGTACTCCCCAGAGAACTGCTCTTAGCAGGCTCCACCTGTGATAAGCACCAAATTGGTTGCTTATTTTAATTTCATTATATTTTCATGCGAAAAAATAAATAAACACATAGGTAAAGCAGCCGTAACTTTAGGCAAAAAATCATATGGGTGACAGTAATTTTAGGCAGCTTTATTACCTTTTGATTACCCCTATGGAAATACGTAAGGATTCCCCACCAGATTTATGTCTAAACACATAGGTAAAATTCCAATATCACTAACAAGAAAAAAAGTTTCCTTTTTTTTTTTTCTTTCAAAATATGTGTAAGCCAGTTAGTAATCTGCTTCTAATTTATGCAGACTAATACAAATAAATCACACCAATCAATGAATATACAATAGGGTACCTGTATTCAATTAACAAATTAAGTTAAAGCCAATTATCTGCACTGAAACGCCATATAAGCGCTCCTCAGTGCTCTGTGGGCATACCCTCTGATGAAGTGAATGTAATTCACGAAACGCGTAAGGGCACGCCTACTTCTGATGTCACTTCCTGTCCAGAGAGACCAAGCTTCAAACACTTCAGCAACGGACCCTGTCACTGACAGGCTTAAGAATCCACATCCATCCGGATATTGTGAGCTATCTAGAGCTCAAAAAACCACAAGGAATCATCATCTAGCTGTATTTACAGCAGTTCATGTAACTATTTATTACGGTTTTCCATCATAGACACCAACTTATCCACCTGAACTCTGGGAGCTTTTCCGAGCTCAAAACCACCACAAGGAATTTACCTTCAGCTGTACTTACAGCATCCTATACCACAATATCACTAATTTTTATCAGCTAGCTGTTTTTGCACCAGCCCTGATAAAAAAACTCACTACCGGATTTAAAGAAATATACTATATTTCACCTGCTCACCTATTTCTGTCCCTGATCTGGACTATTATCAAAGAGGATTTCTGTTTATCATTTTTTATTGGACATTGGAAAATAAGTGTTTTTATTTTAAATTTCACTTTGTGTCCTTGCAAGCATCATTTATACACATCTCATGAGTGCTGCAATTAATATCCACAATTGATCTCATAGTATGTAAACTGAGCACTAATTGGTTTGCATACATAAAGTTTATACCATACTCCAGAGAGGAGAAGCCTTTCAAGTATAAAGAAGGGGAAAATAAATAAACAGCAACAAGGAAAGAAATCCAGCAAAAAGGATTAAAGTTTCTCTACCTAACTCCAGAGAGGAGAAGTTTGTCTGAAATACCAACACATTTCTACTCCAGTGATATCAAGATTTCCACCTGCTAAAAGTTTCTGCATACCAGCTGGAAACATCTTTACCACAGATAGGGATTACATCCCCTCCATGCTTCCAACATACCTCACATGTTTGAGGTTAAACAAGGTGAGAACATTTAAATCTCAGGTTTAGTTTTTGATTGCCTAGTACTGACATACTGCACCATAATTTGTTTTTGTTTTTCTCCATTCTATGTGCGCTGAACTCTGAAACTCAACTATATATATATATATATATATATATATATATATATATATATATATATATATATATATATATAATATATAACTTAAATGACTGTTATAACGGTGACATTGAAATTCTGATCCTCATGAGTATGGGCACCCAACGATATCACAAAAGTCAAAAGTATTAGTGGCCACATGTGTGTTTGATGAGTTAAACCATAATGTGGTAATAGCCAGTGATCCTGAGTGGGTGATCGCAACCTGAGTCTGTCCATTTTTGTACGAAATGCTGTTATACACAGTGGCCGATTTAACAGAGGAAGATCTCCAAGCCCCTAGATGCGTGGATCCAGATGGGCTCCTGGGCTGTCAGGACGGCATTTCGGGTAACGGCTATGACTTCAGTAGGTGGGCTGTATGGAAATCCTCCTTTCTTTGTTTTATTCAGCTGTCTGATGCATACAGTGTCTCCGACCTTGAAGCTGTGGGTTGGTTTCTGTGAGGGAAGAGGGAAACGAGAGGCCACATCACCATAGTTGCCATTCAAAACAGAGATCAATTCATGCACATATCATTCTCTAATTAAATCTAAATCACCAGTGACTATGTGTGGGGTCCTGGCCCAGGGGGTGGGGAACGGTCGACCCATTAAAATCTCAAAAGGGGACAGCTGAGTGGCTTTACTTGGGGACATCCGTACCTCAGCTAATACTGCAGGTAGATGATCCTGCCATTTGACCCAATTCCCTCCCGTGGCATTAAGGAGTTTTTCCTTAATGGTCTGGTTCATTCTTTCTACCACCCCTGAACTCTGGGGGTGATATGGTATGTGAAACTTCCATTTTATCTGTAGGTGAGATACCAATTCCTGCAATACCTTGCTAACAAAGGCAGGGCAATTGTCTGAGTTAATCTGCAGGGAACAGCCAAATCAGGGAATGATGTCAGTGCAGAGGTGTTTAACAACTGTTTTTGCGTCTTCCCTAGTAGTAGGGAAGGCTTCAGGCCAGCGAGAAAATTGGTCAACTATGACCAATAGGTAGAACTGTTTGGCTCCTGTCTTAGGGATGTGTGTGAAGTCTATCTGCAGGTGGGTGAAGGGTGCAGCTGGTGTTAGGTGGTCATGTTTTGTGGGTTTGTTGTTGTGCTTGGTTTGAAGACAGGTGATGCAATGATCAATGTAAGATTGCACATGTAACTATAGGTTTTGTATGCAGAAGTAAGGTTTGATTAATGCTAGAGTGTTGTGGATGCTCAGGTGACTGACACTGTGGGCTTGGGAAATAAAAATGGGTGCACTAGCTTCAGGAATACCAATGATCATCCCACCTTTCCCCTCTTTCGAATAAAACCCTTGGGGGTGTAATTCGAGTTTCTGGGAGACACAATATTTGATATCGGAGGTGGTGGCAAGTTGCTAGAGGGAGGAAGTGAATACATTGTCGACCAGGGATGGTGCAACGAGGACGGGGTAAACATGGTCTTGGATTGGGGATACCCTGGCTGCTTGCTTGGCTACTGTGTCAGCTAGTGCATTACCTCTAGCGACGGGATTGTTAAGGTTAGTGTGTGCACGGCAGTGTATGATGGCTATTTCCTTTGGGAGGAGGATGGCTTTTAAGAGGGCCGTGATGAGAGTGGTGCGACTAATACCTTTTACCGTCGGCGGACTTGAAACCTCTTTGTTTCCAAATCATGCCAAAATCATGTACCACCCCAAAAGCATTTCTAGAGTCAGTATAGATATTGACGGAGGCATCAGCAGAGAGTACACAGGCACGAGTGAGAGCTATTGGTTCAGCTGCCTGAGCGGAGTTATGCATGACAGGGCCGGACTCAAGGATTATGTCGGGGAGTTGGACCACTGCATATCCTGAAAGGTATGTGTGGTCGTCTGGGCGGCTACATGACCCGTCTACAAAAACGTCAGGGACCACCGGGAGCGGAGTGTCCCGGAGGTCAGGATGGGTTGGTCGTGTTGATGTGAATGAGTGCAATACAGTCATGATGGGGGAGGTCAGATCGTGGTACGTCAGAGGACAACAGGGCCTTAAGGATGGATGCAGGGCCTGAATTGGTTGCACAGTACTTTATGGTTAGCTCAGACGTACTGGTAAGCAGGATTTCAAAACCACTAAGTCTTTGGGCGGTCATGTGTTGCGCCTGAAGGTTATTAAGGAGGTGCAGAACCTGATAGGATGTATGGAGGATTAGGGGGTGTCGCAGTGTGATAGGTTCGCACATCTCAACGGCCATGGCACACGCCGCGAGGGATCGCAGGCATGAAGGCATACCCTGCACAGGGACGGGGAGTTTTTTAGATAGGAAGGCTACGGGACGGAAAGAATTACTACCATGCTCTTGGGCACAAACGGCTGCCATGGTTTTACAATTTTCCCTTGCATACAAATGAAAAGGTTTTGTGTAGTCAGGGAGGCCGAGGGCAGGGGATGTGGGGATGGACCTGGTAAGTTCATTGTATGCATGGGTCAGTCTCTCTGTCCAATGAATTGTGGGTGCAGAGTCATTGTGGCAAATGGTGCGTAGGATTGAGTCGTAGTGGGAGCAGTCTGGTATCCACTGTCTACAATAGTTTATCTTCCCAAGAAAGGCCAGCATTTCTTTGGGGTGGCAGGCTTGGGCAGGTTTGAGAGAGCTTTTACCCTTTTAGCACTGAGTTCTTGTTTGCCTTTGGACAGGACAAAGCCTAAGTACTCAACTTGTGGCTGGCAGATTTGTCTGCTTAGACACTTTGAGCCCTTCTCGGGCAAGGAACAACAAAAGGTCCACTAGGTCCTGTTCCCCTGCCTTGTATGAAGTGCTACACAATAACAGGTCATTGACATATTGCAAAAGGGGCTAGTCCAGCCCTTGAGCATGGTCTTTGCCCTCCAGTTTGTCGTCACCAATATGGGGTACAGTCAATGGTACCCGTGTCATATGGGCTGGTGGACCATAGGGTATGGGGAATGCGGTCAAAGAGAGTGTTCAAATTTATGGTCGATGGTAGGTTATAGTCGATGAATCGGTGCAGTTCATCGACCAGCTGGGCCATCTCTGATGACAGTGAGTCCTGGGGCGATTCGCCTGACTCACTGAGGTCAAAGTCGACAGTCATACCACCGCTCCGGGAGATAGTCATCATTATTCCCAGTTTACCCATCAAATCTCGACCCAGGAGATTTCAGGGGCACCATGGATGAAGTGGAATGAGTGGGACAGAGTGTCGGGAGAGTCGGGTATTTGAACTGTGAGGAGTGGGGTGTGGGAGGTAGGAATAGGCACACCAGTGATTCCCACAGAGGGACTAGACTCCCTCAAGGGTCCATCGTACGATTCACCCTTGATAGTGGAGCAAGTTGCTCCTGTATCCACGAGGAATCGTAATTCGGTGCCTTCTATGTTAAGGGTAACATAGGGCTCTCGATAGTAATGTGATGTAACCTTGGGTAGAAGCAGGGTGCCTCCCTCTGGGCCTCCCTATGGCCATTGTATTCTGTGTTGTGGAGGTCGATTGTCATGTCGGTGGGGGGGGAATGTGGTCGGTTATCCTGTTGGATCCTGTTGTTGTCAATGGGGTGGGGGTTATCCCAGCCCTTACGGGGCGAGTGAGGACATTAATTTTTCCAATGTCCTGTGCTTCCGCAATTAAAACAAATGTTACGTCTGTCCTGACTACTTTTGGCCCCTCTTTGTCTGTTACGTTGTGGTGGGTATATATTGTCATTAAACTGGACATATGCGCCTTTGTTAAAACATCCTGCAGCATGACGGGATTCAATAGCTGATAATTGTTTTGGGGTCATTGTGGGCCAGTCGGGTATAAATTGTTTTACCAAAAGGCTGTCAGAGGTGGTCATACATCCTAACATAGTCTGATTCTTTAATATGGCCATTTCATTCCCGGAGGATAAGCCTCCTTCCTCTGCCCAACATTTAAAGAATCGCTTAACAAAGTCTAAAATTAACTCACCGGGCTTCTGTTTACATGCTAAAACTGCACTCATGGATTGTCGGGTCTTACTACAACGTAATATTTCTAGTTCGAGCCACATGGTTGCTCTAGTATCAGGATTTTCTAAACCATATGAGGTAACCGAAGTACTGGCACCATTTTGGTCAATCATAGTAATGTTAGACCAATTCCATTCATCATTTTCATGATAATTGTACAATTTATCAAGTATCTTTCTAATGTCAGTCTGGGTATACATGGCTCCCTGTAAATGTCGTTTAAGATGAAGGATGCAGGCGGCAGGCTTTCTCAAAGGGTTGGGACAGTCCTTAGTAATATCACTTAGTTCACCTGCTGTAAGGGGTTTAATAATCATTTGGTCCCCAGCAATTAAATATGGCATAGTAGTTGAGGTACTAGGACCAAGACCCTGTTGGGGGTCACCCCAATTAATGTCACTGTATCTCTGTATAGGTTGTGTCAGTCGGGGTGGTCTATCACGGACAGATATGTCCGGAGACTCGGGTGTTTCGGTCACTTGGGCTAATACTTGGGGGTCAGGGTCTAGGTAATTTTTAGGCTCTTCCTGAACATCTGCGGGTTCAGGTGCCTCAGCCCCTTGCAAATTTTGATTAAGGGGGGCTGGGCTAGTCATAGTATAAGCCACAATTATATCATCATCCTTATGTTTAGTCATACTGGGATATAATCCCATGTATGGTGGTGGTGGTGGGGGTGGGGCAGTGGACATAGTCATTGGAACATGTGGACGATAGATTGGGGGTCTAGATTTGTCTAATTTGTTTTTTTTATCACTGGCGGATTTATATCCGTCACAATATTTTAACCAATATCGGGCTGACGTACTCATGTACCTCATATCCCAATCGGGGTCTCCCGTATATCATGGAAATGCTTTCTCATCCCCTAAACATAAAGCCTTTATCATGTCTTTATGAAATGTACAGTTATCTCCGTCCCTTAGAAGTGCATTATGTGGGTCTAATGATTCTGTCCACCCCGCAAAATTATCCACAAAAGGGTCCACCATAACCCAACCTATGTCTTTCTGTCTGGCCACATATTCTTTACATGTCTCTCCCGGTATTTGCTTTTTAGACTGACTGGTCCCCATGATTCACTGGGCGAGTAGTATTATTTGTTGCACACAGAGTCAATAGGATTTAGCGTCTAATGGAGACAAGTTGCAACTATGTCACTGGCAATCACTAACAACAGCTGTACCATACAGGGTTAACTGTAGTCGACAAAACTGATAGAAAGGATGAATCGAATGTGACACCTAAAGTTACACGTTGTCTCCAGTAGCTCATGCGATAGTAGACACAGGACTCGGATACAACTTGCTATCATCCACACAGTGAATGGGGCGTCTTGCACCCAAGTCCTTATGTCCTTATAATAGGATAGCAGCAATAAAACTTCCAAGACATATACAACACAAATAACGATAGGCGATAGTGAACACAAGACACAGGTACCACTGGCTATCACCGCCATGTAGTACGGTATATGGGGCGTCTTGCACCCGTGTCTATATGTCCTTATAATAGAACAGCAACAATGAGACAAGAAGAAAAAAAAAACATATAACACAAATAGCAGCAATAAGATACTGATTTTACCAAGACTTCAGGGGGCCAAGTTATACTGTCACTTTACTCTGGAGGTCTCCCACAGACACTTTTACCCACCCAAGGTCTACCACAGACTAATTCTTAATGGGCTCCCTTACAGGGCAGGAAATTTTGTCACACTATATAGACAAAATTACTTACCCAGTCGGGGGCTCCTGTTCAATCCCACGTTCTGACACCAGATTGTTAGGAACAGGGAATATCCCGGGATAATTCTTGGATACCGAGTCTTGGCGAAAGCAAGGATCTTCGGATTTCCGGGAACACTCAGAAAATAACAACACCTTAGGCAGTTTGTCATTAGCAAATGCTCGTTTATTATGGGTACGGCAGTAACTTATATAGCTTATGGATGTACGCAGCATCCGATACGTAACAAGATATTATTTGCATAGCAGATAACATTATAGCCTTATTTTGTATTTGATATTTTGCATAACATGTTTGTGGAAAATGAACAAAAAATGAAACTGTAGGTTTGTGGTGACGGAAAAAAGATATACACAGTATATAGAGCATGTGTCTTAGTTATGAGCATTGTGCCTGAAAAATAGGAAGCATTCCGTGAAACATAATATCAGAGACACGCATAATGTCAGTAAAGCACATAATATCATTGGAGCACGTAATATCAGAAAAGCACCTAATATCAGAAAAGCACCTAATATCAGTAATGTACGAGTGCTGTGTGATGAAAGAGTGCAGGTGGCAATGTACCTGACAATTGGAGTGCATGTCGGTAAGCAATACTACCTGACAACCTCCTCAAGGCCATCTATGGCCTGGTGCATGGAGGTGATTGGGCTCATGGTATCCAGCATAGATGTCATTCCATATGCCAGGTTCCATCTCGGACTGTTTCAATTATGCATGTTGAGACAATGGAACAGTGATCACTCAGGCCCCTTCTGGGGTCATCCCAATGCATCCGATTCCAGTCGGACAACATTACCTCAGTGGCTTACGTCAACCACCAAGGGGGAACGAGAAGCTTCATAGCTGATATTCAGTCCTTTGTTCAGGCTCTGTCTAGAATCAGACCTGTCTTTAGAAGTTCTGCTCCCCCCTGGAGCTTAAACTTGATATTTAAGGTTTGCAGAGGGCTCCATTTAAGTCTATGCACTCGCTTGACATTAAGATTCTTTCATGGAAGGTTCTATTCTTACTGGATATTGCATCGGTACACAGAGTCTCTGAGCTGGCAGCCTTGCAATGTGAGCCTCCTTACCTGGTTTTTCATGCCGATAAGGCTGTTCTTCGCACTGGTTTGGGATTTCTTCCCAAGGTGGTGTCAATTTGTAACATTAATCAGGAAATAGTAGTTCCTTCCTTGTGTCCTCACCCTTCTTCTTCTTCAAAGGAAAGGTTGTTTTATAATTTAGATGTGGTTCGGGCCACGAAAGATTTCAGACAGACTTCATCCTTATTTGTTGTGTATTCGGGGAAGCGTAGGGGGCAGAGGGCCTCTTCTACTTCCCTATCCTTCTGGTTGAGGAGCTTGATTCTCTTGGCCTATAAGACAGCAGGATATCAGACTTCTTAGAGAATTACGGCTCACTCAACTAGGGCTGTGGCCTCTTCTTAGGTCTTTAAAAATGAGGCCTCTATGGAGCATATTTGTAAGGCGGCTACTTGGTCCTCCTTACATACTTTTACTAAATTCTACAAATTTTATATTTTTGCTTCTGTGGAGGTAGTTTTTGGGAGACAGGTTTTGCAGGCTGTGGTGCCCTCAGTATAGGGTCCACCTCCTTTTACCCTCCTGTTTTTTTCATTCAGTGTACTCCAGAGCTTGGGTATTTGTTTCCCACAAGTAATGAATGAAGCAGTGGACTCACCTTCCATTAATATGCAAAACATAAATTATGCTTACCTGATAATTTCATTTCCATCTGTGGGAGGGGAGTCCACTGCTCCCGCCCATTCTCTGGTGGGTGGACCTAAATTTGATGTTGTTCTTCTGGCACCATTTATACCCTGATATTTCTTCTACTGTTCTTTGTTCCCTTGGGAGAATGACTGGGGAATGAGGGGAGTGGGGGAGGTATTTAAGCCTTTGGCTGGGGTGTCTTTGCCTCCTCCTGGTGGCCAGGTTCTTATTTCCCACAAGTAATGAATGAAGCCGTGGACTCTCCTCCCACCGATGGAAATGAAATTATCAGGTAAGCATAATTTGTTTTTTACAACTTTCAAATTTACTTTTGTCAACAAATCTGCTTTGTTCTCTTGGTATTCTTTGTTGAAAGCTAGACCTAGATAGGCTTATATGCTAATTTCTTGCCTCTTATCTTTTATCTATAAGTGCATTTTATAGATTTTTACAGCAAGACACTGCTAGTTCATGTGTGCTATTTAGATAACGTGCTCACTCCTGTGGAGTTTTGAGTTAGCACTGATTGGGTAAAATACAAGTCTGTCAAAAGATCTGAGATATGGGGGCAGTCTGCAGAGGCTTAGATACAAGGTAATCACTGAGGTAAAAAGTGTATTAATATAACTGAGATAAGGAGCAGTCTGCAGAGGCTTAGATACAAGGTAATCACAGAGGTAAAAAGTATATTAATATAACTGAGATAAGGAGCAGTCTGCAGAGGCTTAGATACAAGGTAATCACAGAGGTAAAAAGTATATTAATATAACTGAGATAAGGAGCAGTCTGCAGAGGCTTAGATACAAGGTAATCACAGAGGTAAAAAGTGTATTAATATAACTGAGATAAGGAGCAGTCTGCAGAGGCTTAGATACAAGGTAATCACAGAGGTAAAAAGTGTATTAATATAACAGTGTTGGTTATGCAAAACTGGAGAATGGTAAATAAAGGGATTATCTATCTTTTTTAAAATAGAATCATTCTGGAGTAGACTGTCCCTTTAAGCACAGATTTAAGTGCTTTTTCTATATAGTTACAACAGATCATACTTTGGCTGGGTTTTCATTCCTGTGGTAAAGTTTGGACACTGCTGGTGTCATAAAAATTCTCCATAGACTTTAATGGCGATAAAAAAATGTTATCACTTAGTTTTCACAATTTACCACCTCAATGGTATTTAGGTCTTTGTGTTTTACAGCTGACTAAGCCCTTTATGACAATAACATTAGTTTATATAAATGTATATACAGGGGCTGAGACCAACCAAGGCCTCTGGCAAAAAGTGTGACAGGGCCCCCCACCCCCTTTTTGCTCCATCTACCTACCTCCTCTGTCCCTCCCACCTCATATGCCCCTCCCCCACCATGTTTTTTATTGCCATAAAAAAGTAGCAAGCCTGCTTTTAAACAAAAGATACAAAGAGAATGAAGAAAAATGATAATAAAAGTAAAATTAGAAAGTTCATGCTCTATATCTTGAAAGAAAAGTTGTGTTTCCTATCCCTTTAAATTGTTTTATTTTTTTTTAGATGACAGAACCATCAGAACTAACAAGATTGCTTTAAGTGTTATCATTGGAGGAAACAAATTGCATAAAATTAATTTATCATTTCCCAGGGTTCAGATAAATACCTAGAGCCCAAATAAGCATTTTACTCTGACACAGAAAATATAAATTCAATTCCAGTGACCATAAAGATTAGAGCTGTCATTCCCTGCAGATTTACATCCTGAGCTCCCCAGCAGCACAGAAACCCTATAGATGAGCATTCAAATAAATGTGTTATTCACCCTAATTTCACATAGATGATCCCAAAAAAGAGAAATACATAGAAAATCCACCTGTGAGAGCCCATGCGCATGGTCTAGGGAATAATTAGATCCATACAATTGAGAAATCACTGGTCTGTACTTTTTAGTTTCCATCATTGCTATAATAAATATATAATATATTTTATATGTATTCTACTTGAGTTAACCCAGGTGTAGCGCCTACTGAGTAGTGTTAAGTGTACCTAGTGATCAGTGACATGTGGTGACGTCAGAGGCTGGTGAGGCAGTGGCTAGGATACGCCTTCATTCTTTAGATATCCTTTGTTGAAAAAATAGCAATGCACATGGGTGAGCCAATCACATGAGGTATCTATGTGCAGCCACCAATCAGCAGCTACTGAGCATATTTAGATATGATTTTCAACAAAGGATATCAAAAGAATGAAGAAAATTAGATATTAGATTTAAATTGAAAAGCTATTTAAATGTGCATGCTCTTTCTAAATCATGAAAGAAAACATATGGGTTTCATGTCCCTTTAAATGGTGTCTTGGAAAACTGGTCAACTTAGTAAACATCTGATTTTAGTCTTAAGGATTGTAACAGAAACTCTTGCCAGATAACAAAATGCTTGCTCTGATTATGAGATCTAGAAATCCAGGCCCATTAAAATATGTTTTAAACATACTTTTTACTTTAATGCTGCAAATTATGCTTATAGATTCCTTCATTATTCAGTAAATATAAAAATGTCTTGATCCAGTGGCTGCTGGTGAAATTTAAAGATGATGGGGCACTTGACCCCACCCCTTTAAATAAAGCCACATCCTCAGATGGCACCACCAATTCATTAATTAAATAAATAAAAGGTAGACAGAAACACAGAAAAGCACTTGGGGGGACAAGGAGAGAGAGACGGGGGGAGAGGGAGAGAGAGACAGGGGGAGAGAGAGAGAAATAGAGACACAGAGGGTTAGAGAGAAAGACAGCACTGAATTTTTAAGTAATATTTTAAGTGACTATCAAATACTTATAGTATACAATCTATTTTAAATATCTAAAACAGAACAACACATATGAATGGGAGCAGCAATAAATTATTATTTGTTGTCCAACATACACCTAAGAAATCACTGGTCTAAATGAAATACTATAGTTACATGAGAAAGAGAGAGAGAGAGAGAGGGGAGAGAGAAACAGAGGGGGGAGAGAGAGAGAGAGAGTGACAGAGGGGGGGGGGACAGACAGAGGGGAGTGAGACAGAAGAGGGAGACAGAGGGAGGAGAGAGACACATAAGTGTGGAGAGAGGGAACACTGAAATGGGGAGGCACCGCTGAATGTTTAAGTAATAAATAGTCTACAATCTATTTTACATATCTGAAACAGAACAGCACATATGAATGGGAGCATTAACACATTATTATTTGTTGTCCAACATACACCTAAGGAATCACTGGTTTAAATGAAATACTATAGCTACAGGAGCCATGGAGAATATTTGCTATAACTCATTCTAAACTGCTTGGTTTCATTTTACATTACCATGCTATTGGTCTAGCTTACTCTGGTCAAATAACAACTCATCCATACAAACAGCATAATAGTAAGATGATAATGTGAGAAAACACAGTTGCAGAGCTACAGAGAGTTCATAAGTTCAGAGTGATGAGACTATAAACTAGTGTGCAGTACAGAGGTTATATCTAGTGCAGTACAGAGGCAAGCTGCTTAGGTAGTGGGTGTAAAGTTTGAGTAAACAAAATACAAAACCGAACCTTAAACTGCTGTAAAAGAGTAAACTAACACTAAACCACATTCATTAAATTATCATTTTCACTAACAGAATCCCTTTCAGCAAAATTTAAGGTTGCTGCACTTACTTCAATAAAATGTGGCTAAAACACTGATCACTGCATCTCTTCCTGCTCTGTAAGGAAGTGACAGTGGCACATTACACTGCACTTGGAGGGGAAGTACATAACTCTTTTTCACTGAAGCAAAGCTGGCAGCTACACAGGGCAGCAACAAAATAAATGAAAGTAGTTTTTTTTCCGTTTTTGTTTTGTTTTATATGATTTAACATCCAGCCCCAAACCTAAGTTCCCCTGACTGATGCCTCTCACTGGATTGGGTCAGCCCCAAAGAGGCCTGCCTCAAATAAGCACTTATGGGCCATGCAATGATCTTAACCACTTTCATCCCGTAGGTGGCGCAGCATGTTGTGTAATGGAGGGCAGCAGCCAGCAAACCTGCCTGTGCCTCTCCATTGCACAACATGTAGCTGTGAAGAAAAAAAAATGCTGGGGGGGGAATTGCAATATATATATATATATATATTTTTTATTTTTTTTAAAACCAATAAAAAAAAATATTTTTTGCCCATATGAGAGGTGAAGCCCTGCCTCTAGTGACTGCATGTCACTGCTAGTGATGCACTGAAGTATAAGCGGCTGGTATAGTATCATTAAAGGGACCTGAAACACAAACATTTTTCATTCATGATTTAGGTAGAAGATACTACACACTACTGGTTTCTAACTGAACACATGGGGTGAGCCAATGACAAGTGGTGTGTATATGTGTATATGTATATATATATATACATACTAGTCCTAAAGACTGTTTACACGGGCCATTTTTTGCAGTACAGCGGTCCCACCCCTTGATCTCTCTCTATCCTCCCTCTCTCTCTCCCCTCTCTTTTGCTTTCTCTCTCTCCCCTCTATTTTGCTCTCTCTCTCTCTCTCCCCTCTCTTTTGCTCTCTCTCTCCCCCCTCTCTTTTGCTCTCTCTCTCCCCCTCTCTTTTGCTCTCTCTCTCCCCCCTCTTTTGCCCTCTCTCACCCCCTCTCTTTTGCTCTCTCTCCCCACCCTCTCTTTTGCTCTCTCTCTCCCACTTCTCTTTTGCGCTCTCTCTCCCTCCTCTCTATTGCTGTCTCTCCCTCCTCTCTATTGCTGTCTCTCCCCCTCTCTTTTGC
>NC_069503.1:33320107-33385107 GCF_027579735.1 Bombina bombina
CGCTCCCCTCTCTCTATCTCGCTCCCCTCTCTCTCTCTCTCCCTATCTCTCTCTCTATCTCCCCCCTCTCTCTCCCCCCTCTCTTCTTTTGCTCTCTCTCCCCCCTCTCTTCTTTTGCTCTCTCTCCCCCCCTCTCTTCTTTTGCTCTCTCTCCCCCCTCTCTTCTTTTGCTCCCTCTCCCCCCTCTCTTCTTTTGCTCTCTCTCCCCCCTCTCTTCTTTTGCTCTTTCCCCTCTCTTTTGCTTTTTCCCCTCTCATTTGCTTTCTTTTACCATCTTTTTTGCTCTCTCCCCCTCTCTTTCTATCTCTCTCCCCTCTCTTGGGCGACCGCACCCGGCCCAACCATGCCCCTGCTCACGTCCGGCAACGTCCACTTCCGCCCACACCATGCCACAAACAGCAGATCAGGTAGACTCTAAGACCAGGTTTGTTTGTCTTCGTGCTGTCTCTACTGCGCATGACAGCTTCGGACAAACACACTTGGTCTTTTATATTATAGGATTCTTATATTCATGTCTGAATATCGCTTATGAGAATATGATATGTTCTTTTCGCGATAGTGAGACGTTAGTATAAATATCTGTGTAACACTCAGTGATATCACAGGAGGAACCAGAGAGACTTCATACTTACAGAGCTTCTGCTAAACGGTAATGTGCAAACCCTGACATAAATCTTTATTAACAGCCTCACACTGTTGTGTTTTATATAATGATGAGAAAATATTGTTCTGTATTTTGTTATGATAAAGAGAAAATATTTCACTTCATGTAAGAAACTGAGTTTATATAAAAATGCCACTGCATTTAATTTGTTTTCTATATTTTGTAATGATGCATTAATTAATTTAATGATTAGTTCTTTCATTTAAAGAGGATAATTTAATACATAATGATTTGTAAAATGATTGTTTGTAGCAGAACCAAACCATGTTTTCAAGCTTGAGGGGTCTGTCCAATAATACATTTGTGGGGGTTGTTCCTGTTATCCAATGAGCAACAGATTTATAAGTATCAGCCAACCAGAATCCTTTTTTTCCCTATAGGTTTATAATTCCCTGTAGAGCCTAGATTAACCATTTTTCATTTAATCTCTTAATGACATCGCTGGTCTATATATGGGGGTGTTTCTTTAAAGGTGCGGTCACGCTGCCAGCTATTTTAGCAAGAGTGCAGTAGGGTCTAATAGTGCGGCAAGACTCGCTCTATTACAGACGTAAAGGGTTTAAATGATTTTGAAGCTGCTATTTGTTCCAGAAATAAATATCACTCAGCTTATGGCCCTGTTGTATCAGTCTCATCACATTTACTGATCTAATGATAAATATCTTGTGATCTGCATATTTTATTTCTAATGAGGTTATTTTATAATACATTTCTTATTTCTATTAGCTGCACCTGTTTATCATCAGAACGTTTATCCCACTGATCTGTGACTGATTCTTGTTGTTAGTAAAGACCTTAGTAAGTGTATTCTGCACCTTCAGCTGCTGCTGTTTATGTCACATGATCACTGACTTAAAGGGACAGTGTTCTGTACATTTGGTTTCCCTTAAAGTGAAGGTAAATTTTTCACCTGTGCCATATAAATATGTAATATATATCACTAATATTACATAATCGCTATGTTTTTTTTTTTATTTCTTTAATCCTATAGTTTATATTTTGATCATTTTGTTCCCTACCATTATCGCCATCGCTCCTCCCACCCTCCTCTTCCTGTATTTTCTATCTATTACGTATAGAGCGGTCACACCCGCTCTATACGTAGTGTAAATGAGCATTCACGATTACTGCAAGGATTGCGCATGCGCTAATCGCCGATCCGGGTCAAAATGCGCATGTGATCTTTATCAGTCATGATTTCAAACGTGCATGCGTCACCGCAGTATAAACCACAGTATAAACTGCAGTATAAATATTCTAAATATTGTGAGCAGAAGTAATAGAGACTTTTTAAAATACTTACGATCAGTAATAATTGAAAAGTCGGAGCAGCCGTCTGAAACACTATCTTGGCACAAAACAACTAGTAGCAGAGCGCATGCGAGAATTGTGAACGCGCGAGACAAAAATTAATGTTTAGATTAGATTTGGCGCATGCGCAATGGGTGACAGGCTTGTATGACGTAGCTTCACGGCCGCCGATCGGCCAGAAAGTCAATTGGAGGAGCTCAAAAACGTGACCAGGAAGTAAATTGAGGTATAAACTTTTTTTGTTGAATTACTAACAAAAAAAATTATAGTTTAGATGCGGCGAAAACGTTATTTTTAGATTGGTTATAGCGAAACGATGAATGAAAGTCCTATTTTTTAGATTGACTGTGTAAATGTGCAGAGCAGAACAACTAAGTTTACTTTCACTTTAAAGGGACAAGAAACCCAAAATGTTTTTTCATTGTTTAGTTAAAGATATAAACTTTCCAATTTACTTCTATTATGAAATTTGCTTCATTCTTTTGGTATCCTTTACTTAAGCAGCAGCAATGAACATATGAGGTGAGCCAATGACAAGAGGTTTGTATGTGCAGCCACTAATCAGCAGCGAGCGCACTATAGTGCATTGTATGCTTTGTCACAAAGGTCTCCAATGGAACAAATCAGATTCAATAATAGAAGTAAACAGAAAGTTGATTAAATTTAAATCATGAAAGTTAAATTGTGACTTTGCTGTTCCTTGTAATGTGTTTCTAATGACTTTTTATAACAGTGTATAAAAGAGTATAAAATGTATGGGAGATTTCACCTTTAGGTTTATTTTTATATTAAAAAGCTGTTTCAATTTATTTCCATTATCAAATTGTACACAATGTTTATAAAACACACGTTATGTGACACCAGCTTCTACTTAGCATGTGCAAGAGTTTATATTATATACAGATATGAGTCTGTTATTGGCTGATCACTGTCACATGATACAGGTGCAGAACAAACTGTACACAATGTTTATAAAACACACCTTATGTGACACCAGCTTCTACTTAGCATGTGCAAGAGTTTATATTATATACAGATATGAGTCTGTTATTGGCTGATCACTGTCACATGATACAGGTGCAGAACAAACTGTACACAATGTTTATAAAACACACGTTATGTGACGCCAGCTTCTACTTAGCATGTGCAAGAGTTTATATTATATACAGATATGAGTCTGTTATTGGCTGATCACTGTCACATGATACAGGTGCAGAACAAATTTTACACAATGTTTATAAAACACTCGTTATGTGACACCAGCTGCTACTTAGCATGTGCAAGAGTTTATATTATATACAGATATGAGTCTGTTATTGGCTGATCACTGTCACATGATACAGGTGCAGAACAAATTGTACACAATGTTTATAAAACACACGTTATGTGACACCAGCTGCTACTTAGCATGTGCAAGAGTTTATATTATATACAGATATGAGTCTGTTATTGGCTGATCACTGTCACATGATACAGGTGCAGAACAAATTGTACACAATGTTTATAAAACACACGTTATGTGACACCAGCTGCTACTTAGCATGTGCAAGAGTTTATATTATATACAGATATGAGTCTGTTATTGGCTGATCACTGTCACATGATACAGGTGCAGAACAAATTGTACACAATGTTTATAAAACACACGTTATGTGACACCAGCTGCTACTTAGCATGTGCAAGAGTTTGTTATATACAGATATGAGTCTGTTATTGGCTGATCACTGTCACATGATACAGGTGCAGAACAAATTGTACACAATGTTTATAAAACACACGTCATGTGACACCAGCTGCTACTTAGCATGTGCAAGAGTTTATATTATATACAGATATGAGTCTGTTATTGGCTGATCACTGTCACATGACACAGGTGCAGAACAAATTGTACACAATGTTTATAAAACACAGGTTATGTGACACCAGCTGCTACTTAGCACGTGTAACACTTTATATTATATACAGATATGAGTCTGTTATTGGCTGATCACTGTCACATGATACAGGTGCAGAACAAATTGTACATAATGTTTATAAAACACACGTTATGTGACACCAGCTGCTACTTAGCATGTGCAAGAGTTTATATTATATACAGATATGAGTCTGCTATTGGCTGATCACTGTCACATGATACAGGTGCAGAACAAATTGTACACAATGTTTATAAAACACACGTTATGTGACACCAGCTGCTACTTAGCACGTGCAAGAGTTTATATTACATACAGATATGAGTCTGTTATTGGCTGATCACTGTCACATAATACAGGTGCAGAACAAAATGTCAGAAATAAACCTACTGCTCTTTAGAAATTCATAGTAAGTTTTATTACATTGTATTGTTAGTTTGCATCTGTTCATTTTGTTATTATATACGTTATGAACATTTTAAATGGGCTGAGCTTGCTGAGAGATCATATCTTATTGTGTTATCAATCTATGTAAACACAAAATCTTCCTTTTCTTATATCTGTCCTAGATAACAATTAAAAATTAACATTTTAGCACCTGTCTCCCCCTCCCCCCCCCGCAGTGTGATTTAAGACAACTCACTACTGACCAAGAGAAGTTAAAGGACTGGGGGTAGAGCGCATGACAAATACAAAACGTGGAGTCTTTCAAGCATTGTACAAATCGGTCACAAGGAGGGGTACCTATCCGGTACAGAAAGACTACAGATACAGTGTGTAGCTTCTTGCGCTCTGTAACAACGGACTATCACACACATAGTATCTGTGTATGTTTGTACCGATTACCCTTAGTGATCTACAAGAGGTTTCATGCGGTCTGTAACAACGGACTATCACACACATAGTATCTGTGTATGTTTGTACCTGTTACCCTTAGTGATCTACAAGAGGTTTCATGCGGTCTGTAACAACGGACTATCACATACATAGTATCTGTGTATGTTTGTACCGGTTACCCTTAGTGATCTACAAGAGGTTTCATGCGGTCTGTAACAACGGACTATCACACACATAGTATCTGTGTATGTTTGTACCGGTTACCCTTAGTGATCTACAAGAGCTTTCATGCGGTCTGTAACAACGGACTATCACATAGTATCTGTATATGTTTGTACCTGTTACCCTTAGTGATCTACAAGAGGTTTCATGCGGTCTGTAACAACGGACTATCACACACATAGTATCTGTGTATGTTTGTACCGGTTACCCTTAGTGATCTACAAGAGGTTTCATGCGGTCTGTAACAACGGACTATCACACACATAGTATCTGTGTATGTTTGTACCGGTTACCCTTAGTGATCTACAAGAGGTTTCATGCGGTCTGTAACAACGGACTATCACACACACAGTATCTGTGTATGTTTGTACCTGTTACCCTTAGTGATCTACAAGAGGTTTCATGCGGTCTGTAACAACGGACTATCACACACATAGTATCTGTGTATGTTTGTACCTGTTACCCTTAGTGATCTACAAGAGGTTTCATGCGGTCTGTAACAACGGACTATCACACACATAGTATCTGTGTATGTTTGTACCGGTTACCCTTAGTGATCTACAAGAGGTTTCATGCGGTCTGTAACAACGGACTATCACACACACAGTATCTGTGTATGTTTGTACCTGTTACCCTTAGTGATCTACAAGAGGTTTCATGCGGTCTGTAACAACGGACTATCACACACATAGTATCTGTGTATGTTTGTACCTGTTACCCTTAGTGATCTACAAGACGTTTCATGCGGTCTGTAACAACGGACTATCACACCCATAGTATCTGTGTATGTTTGTACCTGTTACCCTTAGTGATCTACAAGAGGTTTCATGCGGTCTGTAACAACAGACTATCACACACATATTATCTGTGTATGTTTGTACCTGTTACCCTTAGTGATCTACAAGAGGTTTGTCTTTTGTTTTTAATAAATTGTACATTTGCTTTAAGCATTTGTCTGTGCCTGTATCCAGTCTGCCTGGGGTCTGCACAATAGAGCTGATTACCTTGTGCTGTTGAAGCTCTGACTAATGTGAGTATTCTGGGTCTGCCTTCCATCTGGGGAGTGAAGATTACACAGTATTATGCTATGATATGTTTATTTCTCTTCCTTCTGAGGAACATCGTATGGGCTATTTGTATTTGTGGTTCTGTCTCCATTAAAGACTCTTGTCACTTTGGTTATATTCCTGCATATTGCTCTGTATTATTATCACTATTTGTGTGTGGTTTTTGTTACACATTTTATTTTTAGTAAATACAAAATGTCTGACAGTGAGGATCTGTAGAAAGTACAATATCAATACTGTAGTATTAGATTTAAATTACATATAAACAACTCTTATTTAACATCTGTGTAAGTGCTGCTCTTTGATATAAATAATGGGGGGAAAATAATTATAATATATTTGTAAGGTTGTGCTTTGTCCCACTCATAAATAGATTGTCTACTCCTGAGCTTATAGCATAACGTTCCGGAAAGATTAATATTTAAGGGGTAATTATAACACACAGAGCTAACTGTACTAAATGCTTGTGCTGAATCAGTAGCACATATGTAATAACCTAAACAGCTGATCTGTATCACATGAATTGTTATGTGTGCCTTTAATTATACCATACGTACAGTTAATCAGAACCATTATTTATTATTATCTGTCTAAACCATTTAATATACTTTTTACAGACACGACCAGAGCACTGAGAGATATCAGGTATTGATGTAACTGGAGTGAATAAGGGAACCTTCTTCCTGAGCACAGACATTGGAGCCTGTTATCAGCATGAACTCATATGTGTTAGGTGAGTAAAATAGATATTATGCTGACTTTAATTACTGGGAAAATAGAATAGATCACTCATTAAACAAATATAAACTATTATATTTATATCCATACAGAGAGAAGCGCACTCACAGGAATAAACAACCAGCTCAATACCATTGTTAGCCTGTTCTATGGTGATTTACCACCAGGGTGCAGCTTCTTTTAGCCCAGTAATGCTTTTCACAGAGTAGACCTTCCCTGTAGTATATCAGTCTGATCCCGCCTATTACGGTCAGTCCAGCACCAAAATACCAGGCAATTCCTCTCTGAACAAGGAACACATCAACCCCAGGCAATCGTTTCAGCCTTCATTGGGCCTCGTCAGTGAGGTACAGCCATATTTCTCTAAGCACACTGAGCAAGAAGTCCACGTCTGGTTTCCCCTTTTTTTCTTAGGGAGACTAAATACATACAGAGAGAAGCGCACTTACAGGAACGAACAACTAACTCAATATCATTGTTAGCCTGTTCTATGGCAATTTACCACCTGGGTGCATCTTCTTTTAGCTGTAATGCTCATGGGATATTTCCTTATCAGACCAATCCTGGCCAGTAGTCTTCTTATCCCAGTGGCAAGATAAGGAAATATCCCAGAAAATAAGAAGAAATAAATAAGTGAGGATGCAATCCAATACTCACTGTAGAGATGAGAAAACAGGTAAGTGGTCCCAGAAAGGTTGAGGAAGGCACCAAGTAGACAGTCCAATCCTTCAGGGAACCAAAGGCAAATTCCGGCAACAGACAGGCAATTCAAAGAATCAGCAATTCAGGGGTTAATCAGAGTGGTCAGAGACAAGCAGAGTTCAGCAACAATAAGGCAATCCAGCAGTTCAGGGGTTAATCAGTATAGTGGTCAGAGACAAGCAGAGTTCAGCAACAATAAGGTAATTAGCATTAGCAAACAAAGCAATAAAACATAGCACCCAGGGAGCATAAGACAACCTATACTTGGTCTCAAATGACTCAAGCACCAGTGGTTAAGTGTGCAAAGCTGGAGGAGCCACTGCTCAAAAGACTCCCAAATATCCAGAAACAAAGAAAGTCCAGCAGCACCACAGTAGTTTATCTTTTTAAAGCTTTATTAGTACCTGGAGGTAAAAACCATGACGTTTCGGGCCTAATAGCCCTTAATCATAAGGGCTATTAGGCCCGAAACGTCATGGTTTTTACCTCCAGGTACTAATAAAGCTTTAAAAAGACTTTCTTTGTTTCTACAACCTATACTTGGGCAAGTTATAGGAAGTGAGGAGGTACTTACATAAGCAGTTCAGGGGTTAAATCAGTAGAGTGGTCACAGACAGGCAGAGGTCAGCAAAAGTAAGGCAATCAGCAGTTCAGGGGTTAATCAGTAGAGTGGTCACAGACAGGCAGAGTTCAGCAACAGTAAGGCAATCAGCAGTTCAGGGGTTAATCAGTAGAGTGGTCACAGACAGGCAGAGTTCATCAACTGTAAGGCAATCAGCAGTTCAGGGGTTATTCAGAGTGGTCACAGACAGGCAGAGTTCAGTAACTGTAAGGCAATCAGCAGTTCAGGGGTTAATCAGTAGGGTGGACACAGACAGGCAGAGTTCAGCAACAGTAAGGCAATAAGCATTAGCAAACAGAGCAATAAAACATAGCACCCAGGGAGCACAAGACAACCTTTACTTGGGCAAGGTATAAGAAGTGAAGAGGTAATAACATAGGCGCAGGTTCACACCAAGGATAGCAGACAGGTGAGTGGCATCAGGAGATAAACCCGGCGTGTGGCGATGTCATCCCCGCATGCCACAACCACTGCCGCAACCATGGCAACGGCCATGGGTGGAGAGTGTGGGGCCTCCGCTGAGACAAAGTGGTGTGACATTAGACCAGTATTGATTTTCACAGAGTAGAACTTTCCTGTATTATATCAGTATATATGTAGTGATCCGACCTATAATGGTCAGTCCAGCTTCAAAATACCAGGCAATTACTCTCTAACCAAGGAACACAGCAACTCCAGATGTGGACTCCTTGCTCAGTGTGCTTAGAGGAATCTGGCTACACCTCAATGACGAAGTCCAATGAAGGCTGAAATGCTTCTCTCTGTATGTATTTAGTCTCCCTAAGGGCAAAAGGGGAAACCAGATGTGGACTCCTGGCTCAGTGTGCTTAGAGGAATATGGCTACACCTCACTGACGAGGCCCAATGAAGGCCGAAAAGATCTTCTGGGGTTGCTGCTGGACTGATATACTACATGAAAGTTTTACTCTGTGAAAAGCATTACTGGGCTAAAAGAAGCTGCACCCAGGTGGTAAATTGCCATAGGACAGGCTAACAATGGTATGAAGCTAGTTGTTCATTCCTGTGAGTGCGCTTCTCTCTGTATGTATTATCTATAAAAGGAAAAATGGAGGGCGCCACATAGTGCAATTCAATAAAACCTTGGAAAAAGCACACACAAGCAGAGGAATCTTACTCACAGGGTGTAGAGCACTGATGTGCAATACAAGCGATCCGGAACCACTAGTCGTCCGGCAAAATGGAAATGAAGTCGGCGGAATCCTCGTCTCACCAGGGAGAGTCCAGAGAAACCAGATGGATAGTGGATCAGTGCAGGCCAAAATGGTATGAATAGGCCAGGAGGGTGCAGATCACCCTCAGATGATGCCGATAGTCCAGGATAGATTAAAATTGTAAAATCACAAAAAGTGGTCAGGCAGCATATGAAGAGTTGAAAATATTTAAAATTTATTGTAATGATTTAAAACAAAGCAATGCGTTTCTCAGTGTAAAAACACTGTTTCATCAGGCTGTACAAACAACTCACAAAGCTGCCATATTTAAAACAAAATTCAACCAATCAATGGTCACCACAATTGCACGCCCTTTCAAGGATATACCACTATAGAGGGGGAATGCATATAGATAAAATAAATAATTAAAAACCACATAATAGAATTACATCATAAAATTAAATTAATCAATATATATAGACATATTCAAAAATAAGAAAAATACCTAAAAAGAACTTATCATTTCTCCAGAGACAACAGAATGTAAGTGTAACATCCATAGGGGGAGTGATACTATCTACAATTCGCTTGGAATGGTATATCCCACAAGCAGAGCTCCTATATGGAGTGTGTATAAAATCAATCAAATTAGATTATTTTAACAGTTAAATTGTTATATTAAATTCATATCAAGCTAATAAATTCATATGTAATGAATAGGTCATCTTATATGGTATGATCAATTCTTTGCTAATAGATTGCTTGTTTGAATGTAGAAAACAGAGAAACGTCAATCCTGTCATATCAGTGTTAAGGATGTGATGTCATAGTAAGAACAGAACAACCTATGTGCAAAAACAGCATTAAAAAATTGATTTGAAGAAACGAAACAGGGAGCAAGAAGAGCTGCATACAATGCAGCGTAGTGTAAAACAAGTAAACATCGATAGATTTTACAATAAGTTTCACAACGTATCGCTGACGTTCCTATAGTGACAGGGGTGTGTATTGAACAAACCAATCAAATTTGCTCATTAAAACAGATGGTCTCATCTTACCCCAATCAGAGCGACTGAGCCATAAGGGGGTGGAGGCTATATCGGACATGCGTGATGGATAAGAAGGGTTGGTCTGTGATGCATAGCCGATAACTATAATGGCCAATAATACATAAAGGAAACGAAAAAGGGCGTGATGAAACTATGTGGAAAGGGGGGGGGGGGGTGTAATATATAAGAAATACCCATTGCCGGACGACTAGTGGTTCCAGATCGCTTGTATTGCACATCAGTGCTCTACACCCTGTGAGTAAGATTCCTCTGCTTGTGTGTTTTATTGAATTGCACTATGTGGCGCCCTCCATTTTTCCTTTTATAGATCATCTTATCCTGTGTCTTGGCACGACACCCTGGAGGAGCGGCCTATCATTCTGGATTTACATTTGTGAGATCTGGGAGTTGAACCATCTTAACAGTGACTGTCACTTACTGGACTATTAAGTCTGTATATCTATATAATTATAAGTACTCTTGCTTTTATTGTATGATATTTGATACATTTCACATAGTATACATTTTCTAGACAGTCTTCAATCATTTCTATTTTGTCCGGTGCTATTTGCTTGTATTTTTATCTGTTTTAATTGATCCTAGGAGCCTCTTACTAGTATCTTTTTTGATCTAGTTGTCTGTATGTATTATATTTGTATCTGCATCTTTTAAGAACATTCGTGTCAACACCTGCTCTCAAAACACCTGCAACTCTACCTGCCCCTGCCCTGACCCAGCTCATGGAACTCCCATAACTACACTTTTGCCTACCTTTTTCCCATGTGTGGAACACCCACAACTCCCCCAGTGAGTGTTCCCCACCCCAGAACCGCAACCGATTTATGTGCTTAATTTAACAGTGAGTATTATTAATAGTAATAACGTTTTGACTGATTATATAAATCAAACAACCACAGCCCAAAGCTAAAAATCATCATAAGATCACTGCTCCTTAGCCTTTCAAAACATCTCACAATAATTATTAGTCTGTGATGATTAAGACCTTGGGCCGATTTATTATCAGTCAATGCTGCTTATTCCATGCGAGCCTTCTGGCTTCCCGGATTCAGGAGTTAAAAAGCAGCGGTCATAAGACCCCCCTCGCTAGTGGCCGAATGGCCGCGAAGTGCAGGGACAGCATTGCACAAGCATTTCACCAGAAATAGTTGTGCAATGATAAATACAGATAGCGTATGCTGTCGACATTTAATAATGCCGGGTGGACATGTCCGCTACAGAGGATCATGTCCGTCCAACATTTAATAAGTTGGCCCTATCATATTCTTACCCCACTGGCTGAGCATGAGCCGGGCAGGGCTGTATCTGCAGTTACTTGTGTAATGTTAAATGAGGATGGTGGATGCCACCTCTCTTGCCCAGAATACAGATGTACTTGTTCCCTGGCTGAGAAAATTATCCATCTGCACCTTGTTTAATGGGGCCCTATAACTTGTTTTCAGCAGTAATCAGTGGTTTAGTTTATTATGATATAGAAATATTTACATTATTTGTCTTTTGTTGTTTTTATTTGTAATTTACAGGATAATCAATTTAAAAATGAACACAAAACAGAAGCCATTTTTATGGATTATAAATAAATAATATGATGTATTGCCTTGGAATAGATGCTAAGATTGTTAAGTGGGTAGAATTCTGGCTTAAAGAAAGACAACAGAGAGTTTCAATTAATGGCGTACATTCAAATGAGGCATCAGTTACTAGTGGTGTTCCCCAAGGGTCAGTTCTCGGGCCTGTTTTGTTTAACATGTTCATAAGTGATATTGGAAGTGGGCTTAAGGGAAAGGTTTGCTTGTTTGCTGATGATACACAAATTTGTAACAGGGTAGATGTTCCAGGAGGAGTTGATCAAATGAACTGTGATATTAATAAAATAGAGGACTGGTCAAATAAATGGGATCTGAAATTTAATATTACCAAGAGCAAAATTATGCATATAGGATCCAAAAACCCAAAGGCCAATTATAGTCTCAATGGTACATTACTGACTGTAATTAAAGAAGCCAGCAAGGCCAGTCAAATACTTGGTTGCATTGCAAGAGGTTTTAGTAGCAGAAATAGCAAGGTTCTTATGCCACTTTACAGATCATTAGTTTGACCAAATATGGAATACTGTGTACAGTTCTGGAGACCATATCTTCAGAAAGATATAAATAAACTAGAAGCTGTCCAAAGGAGGGCTACTAAAATGGTACATGGTCTAAAATATAAAACGTACAAAGAAAGACTCTATGATCTAAATATGTATAGGTTAGAGGATAGAAAGGAAAGAGGTATGAAGGGACTTAATAAAATAGAAGCTGAAAGCCTTCTTCACACAACAATAAATGCCAAATCAAGGGCTCACAATCTAAAGTTAGAGGGTAGCAGATTCAGGAGAAATTTGAGGAAGCATTTTTTTACAGAAAGGGTGGTGGATTCATGGAATAAACTTCCATTTGAGGTGGTAAACACAAAGACTGTAAAGGAATTTAAAAATGCCTGGGACATGCAAAAGGCTATCCTAAGGAAAAAGTAGTATGGGTAGACTTGATGGGCCTTTTTGGTTCTTATCTACCGTCAAATTCTATGTTTCTATGATTCTTGTATTAAGATAGATTCCATTATAAAGAATAAACATTATTTATTTTCTTTATTCCTTTTCTTTTTATGTAGACAATCACTTGAATAGTTCATATCCATCCTTCACTAAAGGAAGCATCAGAATGATACCACAAACTCCAAACGTCTTAGACACAAATGACTATTCACAAACATTGGGGAAATCACAGCAGATATTTAAAGAACATGGTGAATTGGCAGGAACTGGGCAGAAATCATTATGTACAGGAAGTAATTTAGTCATCAAACAACAGGACAACATTTATGCCTTATCTAGTGAAATGATTATCCCAGAGGATAAACCACACACAGTTACTGAGTTTAAAGAAGAGAAAAGTCTTAAGTTTAGCCAAATGATTAATACAAAGGAGAAACCTCACACATGTACAGAATGTGGGAGATGTTTAACATCTAAAGGAAGCCTTATGTATCACAGAAAGACCCACACAGGGGAGAAACCTTTCACATGTAATGAGTGTTGGAAATGTTTCACATCCAAGGCAAATCTTATATCTCAGGAAAAGACCCACACAGTGGAGAAACCTTTAACCTGTACAAAACGTTTTACAAACACGCGTAATCTGAAAACTCATGTAAGGAGTCACACAGGAGAAAAGCCATTCACATGTACAAAGTGTGGAAAATGTTTTACACTAAAGTGTAATCTGAAAACTCATGAAAGGATTCACACAGGAGAAAAAGCTTTAACATGTACAGAGTGTGGAAAAAGTTTTAGACTAAAGAGTGATCTAGAAACTCATGAAAGGATTCACACAGGAGAAAAGCCATTCACATGTACAGAGTGTGGGAAATGTTTTACACAAAAGAGTGATCTAAATACTCATGAAAGGATTCACACAGGAGAAAAACCTTTCACATGTACAGAGTGTGGAAAAGAATTTACAGTAAAAAGTAATCTGAAAACTCATGAAAGAATTCACACAGGAGTAAAACCTTTTACATGTACAGAGTGTGGAAAAAGTTTTCCACAAAAGAGTCATCTGAATAGTCATGCAAGGATTCACACAGGAGAAAAAGCTTTCACATGTACAGAATGTGGAAAAAGTTTTAGACAAAAGATTGATCTAAAAACTCATGAAAGGATTCACACAGGAGAAAAGCCTTTCACATGTACAGAGTGTGGGAAATGTTTTCCACAAAAGAGTCATCTGAATAGTCATGCAAGGATTCACACAGGAGAAAAACCTTTCACATGTACAGAGTGTGGAAAAAGTTTTAGAAAAAAGAGTGATCTAAAAGCTCATGAAAGGATTCACACAGGAGAAAAACCTTTCACATGTACAGAGTGTGGAAAAGAATTTACAGTAAAAAGTAATCTGAAAACTCATGAAAGGATTCACACAGGAGAAAAACCTTTCACATATTTATAAAGTGGAAAAGGGTATCCCATGTCAGTCAGGTATCACAAAACACCAAATATTTACTCACAAAACAAACTTTATATGCACTGTGTGAAAACCTTTTATGAATTATCCTAAGGAAGACAAACTCTTTAAACAGAAGAGTCAACAAAGGATCCTGTTGTTAATAATACTTTCTAAATACCAGTTACAAAATCTCCATATTGGAAGTACTCTCCTGCTGTTCTTTGTTTCTATATATGTGCACCTCAGTTTCTCTCATATCAATGTGATAGAATCCAAACACCACACAGGAATATACAACTCTGCCCTCATACTGGCCAGTTTATAGAAACATTCACCACCAAAGCACCCCCAGTGTTGTTTATTAATATGCCAGTGTTAGAAGTTGTATGTTACATTTAGAGACTAAAGGAGCCTTTATATAATAGAGTGTTAGAGAATTGTATAAACTAGAACATCTGTATCAAATGATTGACATCTGGGAGATATATTTAATGTGCACATCAGGTGGATAATCCTTTTCTTATAGCAATAGATGCTTAGCATTGTACATGTTATATACCAGAGCAATTACTGAGGGGAAACTGATTTTATTTAACGTGACACAATGGGCTAGATTACAAGGGGATGCTAATTTGCCCGTTTGCTGGTGAGCAATAAATAATAAGCCATTACAAGTGGCTGACTTTTTTCTGCGGGAGCTGCACACAGTACTTGCCAGTACAAAGAACCTCTTTTCTCCACACGGTCTGAGAAAGAACTCAGCCAGCCTCCAGAGTGGTGTCTCGACTGTAGCCTCCTATCGCACCACAAGAACTCCAACAGCCAGGAAGGATGATGTCACTCTTGACTCGTAGCAGCAGGGGAGGAGTGAATATGCTAGCCCGATGCCTGGCAAAACACCCAGGGGGATGAAGCATTATCCAAACTGGCATTGAAATGCAGAGAGGGGAAAAAGGATTCGCAGTCTTCAAGATGAATAAAAAACTTGAAAAGATATGTTAAAAAGATATAGGACGCATTCAAGAGAAACAAATAAGCGGGAATGCCTAGACTGACATGTTTCAGCGGATACGTTGTAATCATAGTCTGGAGAGGCAGGGCAGGATGCATGTTTAAAAATCATACAAAAACTGCTGATAGGTTAATTGATTAAAACCAACAAATCCGCCCCCTATAATGTTATACCTAAACACAAGCTCTGATCTCTGTGCCCCATATAATAACAGAATAAATGTTACTAAACTTAATGTGAATAAACAATATGTATATGTGACAGACCCCTCTGACAGTACTGGAAGGGTTAACTTTGTTCAGCTTTGAGAAACTGTTTTCTGAAAACAGGTTTCCTGGCATCAGCTATTGTTTACTGTAATAAAGTTTAAGTGATAAGCGTTCACATTGTTTAATCAGACTGCCAGGTGTCAAGAAGGACTCCCTTGTTTTCTTGTGTTTAATTGTTTATTTGGTTAAGTAATACAATTCTATTGTATCCTGTAAAAGGGCGTCTTCCCTCTATCTAATGTACTATCTTCTTCCTGTGCAGCTGTTGCTGGGGAGTGTCAACCAGGTGGGAGACCTGCATAAATACTGGGCATATAGCCCTCAATAAAACACATTCTGTTTTACCCTCAAGATGGAGCTTGGTCTCATGTTTGGGGGGAATTAACTGGGGTCGTGTGTTGCTGATTCCGTATTCAGGGCATCTTTCATCTGGTATTAACCCTCGATATCCGGGTTTTACCATAACAACTGGTGGCAAGCGACGGAATGATCCTCATCGCCCAGAAGAGCAACTACACATCTGGACATAATGGGAATTATATGAAAGGCTGAAAAGAGCTACCCTTAAAGACCTGCTAGAACAATGGGGCCGACAAGCCAGTAACTTCAGGAAGAGGGAGATTATTACAATAATGAACGAGATGGAAGGAGCACCAGGGACCGGAGGAACCAATGAGCCCAGCATATCAGACAGAACCCCCGAAGAAGCAAGCTTTGACTGGGCGGTTAAACTAAGACTGGCACATTATGGCCCCACCCGTCTTCCGAAATTATCGACCGAGTCATGGCAGCCGTGGAGGCCAACCTACTTTGCCAAAGCGGTGCTGCAGCAGCCCAAGTCACAGCAACCCCAGTGGAAAAGAGAAAGGTACATTTTGCAGCTTTTAAAAACTTCCTGGTAACAGAAGGAGAGATTGATGGGTACCTTGCGGATTTTGAGAGGCAATGTGCCCTACACAAGGTACCCGCAGAGGACTGGGTCACGATATTATCCGGAAATTATCCGGCCGGGCCAGCAAGGCTTTTCGGGCCATTCTGGATGAGGAAGTCGGGGATTATAATGCTGTAAAAGAGGCGCTGCTCTCCAGGTATGCGATTACACTGGAGGCATACAGGAGGCGGTTCAGAGACACTGTTAAATTAGCTGGAGATTCCTACGTTGAGTGGGCATGTAAGGTGAACCGCACAGCAGCTCACTGGATGGCGGGGTGCCAAGCCGTATCTGAGGAAGAGGTGCTGTAGCTATTCCTGTTGGAACATTGCTTTGACTGACAAGTTATCAGCAGGAGTTAGAGAGTGGGTTCGGGACCGTAAACGCTCCACCCTGCTTGAATCTGCTCGCCTGGCAGATGAGTATACGGATGCCCACAAACTGGACACTGCTACCACTAAGATCCCTGCCAGAGTGGAGTACAGACCCACAGTCACCCCAGCAGCTACCAGTTACCAACCCCCGGTGCACCGCTCTACCACACCGCCTTCAGCCATGAACTATCCTCAGACAGCCGGTTCAACTCACGGGACTACTCACAGCCTATTCGGTGCTTTGTATGTAAGCGACTAGGGCACAAAAGACCAGAGTGTCCCCTAAACACAGCGAACCAAGCAGTCCTGGAGGAGACCCGCCGGCGGAAACACATTCTGTTTTACCCTCAAGATGGAGCTTGGTCTCATGTTTTGGGGGAATTAACTGGGTCGTGTGTTGCTGATTCCGTATTCAGGGCATCTTTAATCTGGTATTAACCCTCGATATCCGGGTTATACCATAACAGTATATAAATATATATATGAATACATAAAGAGATAAGTATGCACAGATTTATATATAGATGCAACAGCACAGAAGTTCATTGGAGAAACATGAAGCACAAAATGAATTAATAAATATAGTGCAAGAAAACATACTTGCTAAGATTGATGTGCCTACAGACTTATATAGATACAGACTTCTATCAAATGTGTGCAAATGAAGATATATATAGTAATAAGTGGTTCTCAGGTTATAGAATCTAAAGCTATTCATGTAATATAACTCAAAAGCTAAAGCTAGATTATAGATGGAGCTCATTGCCAAAAGTTAATTAAATCATTTCTATAGTTTAAACCTAGAGGTATTCTAGTCCTGAGCTGAAATATCCAGAACACCTCTCGCTTAGCTAGTAAAACATTAATGTCCCCTCCTCTTTTGTGTACAGAGACCTTTTCAATAGCCACCCACCTAAAGGTATTAAGTTTTGATTTGTGTTGGGTAGCAAAATGCTGAACAAAGGGAGTCACAGTGATTAACTTATAAATGACAGTCACAGTGGTTACTTTATAAATGACAGTCACAGTGATTACCTTATAAATGACAGTCACACAGTGATTACCTTAAAAATGACAGTCACAGTAGTTACCTTATAAATGACTGTCACAGTGATTACCTTATAAATGACAGTCACAGTAGTTACCTTATAAATGACAGTCACAGTGATTACCTTATAAATGACAGTCACACAGTGATTACCTTAAAAATGACAGTCACAGTAGTTACCTTATAAATGACAGTCACAGTGGTTACCTTATAAATGACAGTCACAGTGATTACCTTATAAGTGACAGTCACAGGGGTTACCTTATAAGTGACAGTCACAGGGGTTACCTTATAAATGACAGTCACAGTGGTTACTTTATAAATGACAATCACAGTGGTTACCTTATAAATGACAGTCACAGTGGTTACTTTATAAATGACAATCACAGTGGTTACCTTATAAATGACAATCACAGTGGTTACCTTTTAAGGGACAGTCACAGTGATTACCTTATAAATGACAGTCACAGTGGTTACTTTATAAATGACAATCACAGTGGTTACCTTATAAATGACAGTCACAGTGGTTACCTTATAAATGACAGTCACAGTGGTTACCTTATAAATGACAGTCACAGTAGTTACTTTATAAATGACAATCAGCATAAACCACTGTGAGTGAACATTAAGAACAAGAAAGCTGCAAAATGTTTAGTGTTCAGAATTATTGTCTATAGGTTGTTTGTTACATTAAAGTTGATTTAATAAAAAAAAAAACCTTGAGTGGAGCTCCAGTGTTCTGTTGTTCCCCTCCCATTTACTTCCTGTGCAGCTGCTGCTGGGTGAGTGAGTCAGGCTGTGAGTATTGTGTGATAAATGTGTTAGTCACTTTCTGGTCTTCTTAAATAGTTTATAATTGTTATAAATGTTGTTCTTTTAATGCATCTTATTCATCTGCTTGTGACAGGCAATGGCATACTAAGTGCTGTTCAACTCTTTGTGTTAGTGAAGGGTTAATACACACTGTGCTGCTCTCTGTGCTAGTGAAGGTTTAATACACACTGTGCTGCTCTCTGTGCTAGTGAAGGGTTAATACACACTGTGCTGCTCTCTGTGCTAGTGAAGGGTTAATACACACTGTGCTGCTCTCTGTGCTAGTGAAGGGTTAATACACACTGTGCTGCTCTCTGTGCTAGTGAAGAGTTAATACACACTGTGCTGCTCTCTGTGCTATTGAAGGGTTAATACACACTGTGCTGCTCTCTGTGCTAGTGAAGGGTTAATACACACTGTGCTGCTCTCTGTGCTAGTGATGGGCTTAATACTGTGCTAATGAAGGGTTAATACACACTGTGCTGCTCTCTGTGCTAGTGAAGGGTTAATACACACTGTGCTAGTGAAGGGTTAATACACACTGTGCTAGTGAAGGGTTAATACACACTGTGCTGCTCTCTGTGCTAGTGAAGGGTTAATACACACTGTACTGCTCTCTGTGCTAGTGAAGGGTTAATACACACTGTGCTGCTCTCTGTGCTAGTGAAGGGTTAATACACACTGTGCTGCTCTCTGTGCTAGTGAAGGGTTAATACACACTGTGCTAGTGAAGGGTTAATACACACTGTGCTAGTGAAGGGTTAATACACACTGTGCTGCTCTCTGTGCTAGTGAAGGGTTAATATACACTGTACTGCTCTCTGTGCTAGTGAAGGGTTAATACACACTGTGCTGCTCTCTGTGCTAGTGAAGGGTTAATACACACTGTGCTGCTCTCTGTGCTAGTGAAGGGTTAATACACACTGTGCTGCTCTCTGTGCTAGTGATGGGCTTAATAATGTGCTGCTCTCTGTGCTAATGAAGGGTTAATACACACTGTGCTTCTCTCTGTGCTAATGAAGGGTTAATACACACTGTGCTGCTCTCTGCTAGTGAAGGGTTAATACACACTGTGCTAGTGAAGGGTTAATACACACTGTGCTGCTCTCTGTGCTAGTAAAGGGTTAATACACACTGTACTGCTCTCTGTGCTAGTGAAGGGTTAATACACACTGTGCTGCTCTCTGTGCTAGTGAAGGGTTAATACACACTGCTGCTCTCTGTGCTAGTGAAGGGTTAATACACACTGTGCTGCTCTCTGTGCTAGTGAAGGGTTAATATACACTGTGCTGATCTGTGCTAGTGAAGGGTTAATACACACTGTGCTGCTCTCTGTGCTAGTGAAGGGTTAATACACACTGTGCTGCTCTCTCTGTGCTAGTGAAGGGTTAATACACACTGTGCTGCTCTTTTGCTAGTGAAGGGTTAATACACACTGTGCTGCTCTCTGTGCTAGTGAAGGGTTAATACTAGGGATGGGCGAATATTTCACAACATTCGAAAAATGAAACAAATTTTAACACGTTCGTTTGAATTGAATTTCGAATGTTTACATAACATTCGATTTTCGAAAGTTCGGTTTTGAATTTTATGATTACATTCGAAAATATTCATTTAAAAAAAATTTAATTTATATTTGTAATAGTATTTCTAATGCTTTCTTTAAATGTAATATTCAAATTAAGCAATATTCTATATAGAAACATTTGAAATGATATATTTGTATCTATTGTGTATCAATTTACTAGATTTCCTCCCTATCACATGAACTATTGAACTTCTGAATAGTATTTGTTAAATAGAATGTTAAATTCGAAATTTTGAATGTGGACATTCGATATAATTATAAACATTAGAATTCGATAGTGACATTCAAAAACTGTAAATAGCATTCGATTATAAAATTTTTAAGAATATTCGTTCTTATCAACATTCGGATTTTTTTTTTAAATCAAACTTTTTTTTATTGAGGTGTTACAACAAAATAAAATTAGCAAACACAGTGCATATTTTGTAAGTTTCAAACATGTTTTCACAAGTAATATATCATTTTTCCAAATGAAATGAAGCCAGCATATCAAATACAAATCCTATCTCATTTACCTTACAAAGGGAGAGCTAAATACATCTCATATCGACACAAAGTGTTTGATTTATAAACAATATTCACCTCTTTTACATTTTGTTTCCTATGTTAAGACATAATAAACTTTATGTTAATTAAACAACCATGAAAACCTATACCTCTTATAGAGTGATACTTTGTATACAATAAAAATGTATTCATTATCTGAGTCTTTACATAAAAGAGGAAGCCAAAACAAGTAGCTCCCATTCAAAATATATTGTGCAAGGACATGCCAAGAAGTGTTATGATTTTTTCTTACCCGCAGACACAGGGGAGAGAGAAGAAAAAAAAAAAAAGGGGGGGGGGGTTCAAGAGAGAAAGGATAAAGTGGATATGTGGATAAGGGGGGGGGGATATAGGAGTGGAGGGATGGTCATAAAAGTGGATCTCTTTAGTTAGAGGGAATGTTGTGAGAGTCTCTACACTCTATTGTCCTCTATTTTCTGATTAATTATTATTCCCCGTGCAGTGTTAGCCAGCCCTCCCATATCATATCATGTAGATCAGCCTTCCCCATTAGGTTATAAACGTATTGTTCCATTTGTTTCATATACGAAAGTTGCTCTACAACGTTTTGAATGGAAGGAGGTAAGACCTGTTTCCATTTTCTAGCAATTATTAATTTGGTGGCCGTAAGGAAGTAAATTAGAAAGATCCTTCTCGGTAAAGGCATTCTAGGGAGATTTAAATGCCTGAGTGAAGGAGAGAAGGGGATATTGTAATGTAGGTCTCCCAATAATTTCATGTAGGAACGCCAAAAGGGCCTAATCTGCGGGCACTCCCACCACACGTGCATCCAGGTACCTCTCTGACCGCAGTTTCTCCAACAAACTGGGGAGGAAGTGGGGTAGAATTGGTGTAAGCGCACAGGCACTAAGTGCCATCTCCAAACTATTTTATAATGAATCTCCCATAAAGTTGAGCAATGTAGATATTTTCTAGCAAACACCATTGCTTTATACCAATTTCCTAGAGCAAAAGTCTCGTGTAAGTCTTTCTCCCAGGCCAATTGGCTTGGGGTTTTAATTAGTGGCTGTTCTTCAATTAATAAGGAGTAGAGAAAAGACATCATGCCCCTAGGTTTATGTTTTGATGACCAACATGTTTCCCATTTGGTTTTTTCCCTCCACTCACTATTTTGTAAGCCCCAGCTTCTCAAGAAACTAAGTAGCCTGATAGTCTCAAAACTATATTTTCCGGGAATATAGTACTTTGTCATAAAGGAGTCTAGCGTAAAGTTGTCTATACCTTCATGTATGTCACCCACCAACATGTTTCTATGCTCTAACCATATATTCATATGTAATTCCTGTAAGCACCATGCCACGCTCACAACAGGATGAGTAGGCGAAGGGTGTGGAGCCAGATGACATCTGTGTCTATTTTTATCCCAAAATCTTAGGGCGTCAAGTATAAGTGGTTGAGTTATTCCTAGTTTATCCCGGCAATGTGCAGGGATCCAAACTAAATCCGCTAGTGTCATATTCAATGGTAGCATGTCGCTTTCGACTTCTTGCCATCTGAGACTAGAGTCTGCAGTACTCCATCCCATGATATGAGACAACCTAGCTGCATCGTGATATGCCAGTATACTTGGTAATGATAGACCCCCTTGCCTAATGGTTCTTTGTAAACTTCCACTGGAAATCCTTGGCTTCCTACCTCCCCAAATATATACAGAGATCATACTTTGTAATCTATTAATTATCGATCTTGGTATTTGAATGGGGATACAACGAAAGAGATACGTAATTTTTGGGAGGAATGACATTTTGATGGAGGCAATCCTGCCTGTCCATGAAATTTCTGAGTACTCCCATGACTCCAATATCTTTTTAAACTCCTGCATTCTGTCTGTAAAATTCCTATCTATCATTGTGGTCATATCAGGGCCCAGATGAACTCCTAAGTGTTTTATGCTATTTTCTGTCCACTTGAAATTGTATCTGCGTTTGATATCTAATATTACATCATCCGGAATCCCTATCGGCAATGCTTCAGTTTTAGCTAAGTTTAACTTATAGAAGCTGAGCTCCCCAAATTTCTGGATAACATCCATGAGGGCGGGTAACGAGGTTTTGGGGGATGTCAGCAAAAGGGTGACATCATCCGCGAAAAGCGCAATCTTATGGGAGGAGTCTCTAAATGTGATACCTTCTATTCTAGCATCTCTCCTAATAGTCTGGGCAAGTGGCTCTATAGCAAGCGCGAATAATAAGGGTGACAGGGGACATCCCTGCCTTGTTCCATTAGACACTATGAATTTTTCGGATTGAAAACCTACCCCCCTGACTGTCGCCGTAGGGCAAGAGTATAAGGCCCTTACTGCTTTTGTAAATTGAAACGGGAAACCAAATCTCTCCAAGACTCCCCATAGGTAATCCCACCTCACCCTGTCAAATGATTTTTCTGCGTCTAGAGACAGGGCAAGGAGGGGGACCTTTCTTCTCTGAGCTTCTGACATTATATGGGCCAGTCTTCTAGTATTATCAGGACCCTCCCGACCAGGGATGAACCCCACCTGGTCCCCGTGTATCAATGTTGGCACCACTTTAGCTAGGCGATTAGCCAAAATTTTGGAATATAGCTTGGTGTCTATATTTATTAATGATATGGGTCTGTAACTTCCGCATTCTACCGGGTCTTTGTCAGGTTTTAACAATGTGATTATGTTTGCTTCTAGAAACTCCGATGTTACCGTCCCTTGTTGCATGATCTCATTAAAAAATTTATACAAAACAGGAATAACAAGCTGGGAAAATGTCTTATAAAACTTCCCCGAATACCCATCTGGGCCGGGTGCTTTTCCTATCTTAAGTTGTTTAATTGCCAATTTAATCTCTTCAGTCGAGACCTGACCTCCTAAGGCTTTTACTTGGTCTGCCGACAAAGTGGGGAGATCTAGGGTCCTTAAAAAGGAACTAATTGCGTCATTCCCTGGGAGTTGATTACCCTGCGTGGACTGGATGTTGTAAAGAGATTTATAAAATTTACCAAAGGCTAGTCCGATTTCTTTAGGAGAAGATACTAGAGCGTCGCCTCTATTAATAGCTACAATTAGTTTCTGAGCAACTCGATTACGCAGTTTATTCGCTAAAAAAGTAGTGGGCTTATTATTACAATAATAAAATCTCTGCTTGAACTTGTCTAGAGTTCTCTGGACTCCTACAAGTTCTAAATGTCTGATCTGTTTTTTGATCATTTGTATTTGCTCATTGACCTCAGTGGAATAGATTCTAGAAATTTTAAGTTGACACTCTCTAAGTTTACATGTTAATTCAGCTAACGTGCCCCTTCTTTCCTTTTTAGCTTTTGCCGCTACCTTGATATAGTGGCCTCTCATGTACGCTTTGAGAGTAGCCCAAAGGTTTTGATAACTTGTTTGGCCATCGTCATTTAATTTCAGGTATTCTATCATAACCTCATTAGCGTGTTGCATATCTGCCGGCGACTTGATTAACCAGTCTGCTAATTTCCATGTGAATCCCTCACTAGGAATGATCGGGCCAATCTCAAGGGTCACCGAGTGATGGTCTGATCACGAAATTGGGAGAATCTTGGAGCCCTCCAACTTATCTAATAGTTTAGCCGTTACAAAGAAAGTGTCTATTCTGGAAAACGATCCATGAGGATTCGAATAGAAAGTGTAATCTCTTACAGATGGATTATGCGCTCGCCAAGCATCATATAGCTGGAAATGACACATCACCCTCCTAAACGCACCTGCCTTGGATTGTGCAGACCTATCTTTTCTAAGTGTAGGAGGTACCAATTTATCTATGTCAGTATCCCACGTAAGGTTGAAATCCCCACCTACACATAATTCTCCTTGTCTAATAGATGTTACCTTCCCCATTATTTTTTTAAGGAATCGTGTCTGTTTTACATTGGGAGTGTAAACATTTACCAGGGTAAAAAGCGTATTATTAAGTTTACACACTAAGAAAATATATCGCGCCTGTAGATCTATTTCACTATATTTCTTCAAAACCAACTGAGTCCCTAATCATAATGGCTACTCCTCTAGATTTAGTGTGGTGGGAGGCCCTATATATATGTGAGTAATTGCGGAAATTAAACTGCTCACCTCTCTGTTGTAACCAATGCGTTTCCTGGATAAAAGCTATGTCGGTTCTATGTCGTCTAAGTTGGTTGAGGAGAAGGCTTCTTTTGGTCGGGGAGTTTAGACCCTGCGTGTTATGGGAGAGAAACCTTAAGCCAGACATTTTCCAATACAAATAAGTGTAATAGACAAGGGAATAGGTTATTGGGAATGGGAAAAGGGAAGGAAGAGGGAAAGGGGGTTAAGGAGGAGAGAGAAAGAGAGAAAAAAATAAAATAAAAAAAAGGGGGAGCTTTGTCCACGGGTAACCTACTATCCAATTGCACAGACCTCTGCTTCTTTATAGAGGTAAATATAGGAGCAACTTATATATAAGTAGCGGATGAACACCGCTTATTTGTCCACCTATAAAGGAGTGAACACTATATGAGAAGTTTAACCTAGTTCAACCTGCTTAAATTATAACTGCAAACAACTTCTGAGAAGGGAAAAAGGAAGGGGAGGGAAGGGGGGGAGCTAAGTCGTTTGTAATGTTTAGGAACAGTGTGCTTCAGTCTCAATGGTTATCTTGGTAGGTAATGAAACTTAGTACCATGAACTGACTAATGCTATTTAAATCAGTGTATGCAAAATGTGATTTAAATTATAACTACAAACAACTTCTTAAGGGGGAAGAGGAAAGGGGAGGGGGGGAGCGAAGGCCTCTTACAATGCTTAGGAATGGAGTGTTGCTGTATCAAAGGTTATCTCGGTAGATAATGAAACTCAATGTCATGCACTGACTGATGCTATTAAAGCAGTGTATTTAAGATGTGAATTTTGATAATGTCGATGGTACACTACTAAGGTAGGCCTAGCGTAAGGGAAGAAAAGAAGAGTAAAATATGTGTGGGTAGGGGAGAGTCTAGGTGGAGAAATACTCTGCGACTGAGCTGAAGAGAGAATAACTAAAAAAAAAGAAACAATCTTACAGTAGAATAAGGGAAAGGGAAACAATAAACATTTATACAAAAACATTGCATCTTCCCTTGTGCATAACTATAATCTCAACTTCCTTATAGCAATGAAAAAGGAGCATTAATACATAACCAAACCTTTGTATTATTCGTTCCGGGTTCCAATGATCCTTTGGAACATATGCTTATTAAACAAAAATCTGTTACCATTCTTATCTTATTCTTAAAGAGTTAAAACTAGAAAACATAACTACTCATAACATCTGCAAAACAAGCTTAATAGTGCAATTGACCTATTGTTATAAATTATCTGCGTCTGTCAGCTACGCCCTGAATTAGTGAGTTGAGTATCCAACTCTGATATTGGAAGTTTCTAGAGAGTCTAAAATAATACTTTATGTGATGTTCGGATCTCCCGTTGTGGATGTTGAGGCTCTATCTTGTTGTTTGTTTGGCCTTTTAGACATTGCCATTCTGCCGCTGATGGCCTTAAGTTCCTCTGTAAAGCTGGGACATGGTCTGAAATTGCTGCCTGTTGCCCCAAACCCAGAGTTGTTAGAAGCTTCAATCCCTGTTCGAGCGAAGAAACCACATAACTCTTGTTTTCATGTTGAAAGAAAAGTCTCACTGGGAAACCCCATCTATACTTAATCCCAGCTTTCCTCAAACCCAGTGTGATAGGTGCAAATGATCTCCTTTTTGCTAGGGTGAAAGAAGAAAGGTCTGGAAACAGTTGTACACCTGGGTATTTTTCATTTAACGTAGTATTGGAGAATGAGGCTCTCATCAGTCTTTCCTTGAAAGTGAAATAATGGAGACGAACAATGACATCTCTTGGTAATTCTGAAGCCATTGTTCTCGGTTTAATTGCTCTGTGAACTCTATCGATCAGAGCATCTGTGTCTTTGAGAGGGCCCAGAAGGACTTGAAAAAGGGCAAACAAATAGTCAGGTTGTTCAGAGGGACTAATATCTTCTTTAATACCTCTTATCCTGATATTATTCCTTCTGGACCTATCTTCAATGTCTGCCATCTTGGATTCAAGGTCGCTAATGATTTCGGCCAAAGATTGGGCATATGAGAGCAGATTAGCCTGATCTACAGCCATATATTCTTGTTTTCTCTCCAAGGTCTCAGATCTTTCACTTTGTGTATTTAAATCTCTACGTAATTCTGCCACAGAGTTCCGAATTTCAGACCTAAGTGAGGTGTAGTGGGTGTCTATCTTAGATGACAATGTATTTATCGATTCCAGTATCTTTGAGTCAGAATGAACTGTTTTCCCTTTTGAAAGAGGCCCTGGGTCAGGGATCTCCTTATATGAGGGAAGTGAATCTCTTGATTCGTCATCTGAGCCTTCCCTATCTGAGAGCATTCTATTAGAGAAGTGGTCAGCTACTGTGCGTTTGGGACCATCTCCCAGTCTTTGTTGATATTTTTTCTTGTTTGAGTGTGCCATTTTGAGTCGTTGACTGGGGAATTTACTTCCACAAGGATCAGGATCTAAAAAGGATATAGCTTTAGTGAAGTTACTTCTTCAGACTGATGTTTATGAATGAGTCTCTGTAAGTGGCTACAACCTCTGTTCTAAACGTTTGGACTTGCTCCTAGTAATGTGTCAGTCGCCTAGCCTCTCCCCCTCTCCCCCATCTAGGGATCTAGTGTGCGGACATGATTTGGGTTGGTCCCTTTATTGAATTTTATGTTTTGTCCACATTGAATGTAAAAAGAATGAAGCCCACAGTGGTTAATGATAAGCCTTTAACAGAGGAGCCTTATTTAGCACAACACCTCAGGGATGGCGTCCTCACTTGACCAGGACGGGAAAAGGAGAGAGGATATGACCTGCTGCAACACAGTACAGCAGGAAAGGAGGAGGTGCGTGCTTTATCAGTTTGAGATTTTAATAAAACAGACACTTAAAACAGTTCAAATGACAAAAGGGCCACATAGGAGGGAACAAAGAGAGAGTGACTTCTATGCCAACCAATATTTCCCCTCAGTGTCCCTGAGCCAACAATTGAAGGAACTTTCTTTTTGAGCAATGCAATCAGACAAGTTGTTTTCCCCAAGAACAGATAACAATTATGTGGGTTTTGAAAGGTATGAGACTTATATAACTTTGAGAATTCTTGTATGAGGCTTAGGGTGCTGGGACCTCCATCTCATGTGAACAAGCTGCAATGCATTCTCCCAACAAGTGAAACAAACAGACAGCGTGACCAAATAGCCAAAGTGAGATTATCTATATATCAGTATATGACACGTAGATCCAGCATGACAGTTCCAATAGTGTAAATCTTATGGTCAGATAATACTTTCCAGGTGAGAATATGTTTCCCCTAGGGAGAAATGCATCTGCCTGCTGAAGAATAAGGATTTTCAGTCTATTATCTCCAAAAGTCAATAAGGGACGTTGTATAGATGTGGGAGTACAGTTATTATCAGACCGGATGGTCCACTATGTATAGCTGAGGTTGTTTGGGAAGTCTTTATCAGTCAAAACTGTGTCTCTCCCCTCCGGTGTGTGGTGAAAGGGAACTGCGCAACAGTATGACTAAAATGGCGAATTTTCGCGCCAAATCCCTTGTACTGTGCTGTAGCAGTCCTAAATTGTCTTATGTTATGAAAAATAAACTTGCCAACACTAGAGTTCAATTTGGGCAGCTTCACTAAATTAACACAGGGGTGTACAGTATTCAGAGAGGTTCTGTTCTGTATCTGTTCTCTATACCCAATTTAACTGACAGGTCCCGGTGCGCCTTAGGCCAATTTCACTCACTATTGCCTTATATAGTTTACCTCTCCGCATGGGCACCGGGAGCTCTAGGTCCTCCGATCTGTCTCACCTGAGACCCTTCCGAGTTTTTCCCTTGGGATCTGAGCGGGTCACTTGCCTTCCCATATCTGTGCGTTGTGTTCGGTGGCAGCTCAGTGTGGATGGCCTCAGGGTCTAACCGGCACCCGCCGTTATTCACCGCTGTCTGAGCGTCTGCTATCCCTGTAGCTGTATGTCTTCTGATGTCCTCCGGAGCGGATCCCCGACTCTCTGGAGGTGATGAGATAGCAGGCTTTAGATGGCCACTCTGTCAATGCGTTAACCCGGTACTTGCAGCGACAGTCAGAATGACAGGGTTCAGAGTCTATGGATTCCGCAACACCCAGGCTTGTTCAGTTTATACTCAGTGAACCTCCAACTTGCTATATACTTCTTGGTCAGCCAAAATAGATCACTTTATACAGTTTAAACCCTGATTTTATCTCTAAAATCACGAGAGCTACACAAATCCACAGCCTCTTCATATAGCGGTTAGCTCCGCCCCCCAACATTCGGATTTTTAATAATTTTGGTAACAACATTCGTTCTAACATTCGTATTCGATTGTGTAAATAGAAAATTTACACAATCGCCCATCCCTAGTTAATACACACTGTGCTGCTCTCTGTGCAAGTGAAAGGGTTAATACACACTGTGCTGCTCTCTCTGCTAGTGAAGGGTTAATACACACTGTGCTGCTCTTTGTGCTAGTGAAGGGTTAATACACACTGTGCTGCTCCCTGTGCTAGTGAAGGGTTAATACACACTGTGCTGCTCTCTGTGCTAGTGAAGGGTTAATACACACTGTGCAGCTCTCTGTGCTAGTGAAAGGTTAATACACTCTGTGCTAGTGAAGGGTTAAAGGGACAGTCTAGTCAAAATTAAACTTTCATGATTCAGATAGAGCATGCAATTTTAAACAACTTTCCAATTGACTTTTATCATTAAATTTGCTTTGTTCCCTTGGTGGTATTTTTGAAAAGCTAAGCCTAGCTAGGCTCAAACTGATTTCTAAACGGTTTAAAACCGCCCCTTAGTGCAGAGCATTTTGAAAGTTTTTTACAGTTAGACAATACTGGTTCATGTGTGTCATATATAACATTGTGCTCACTCCTGTGGAGTTATTTAGGAGTCTGCACTGATTGACTAAACTGCATGTCTGTCAAAAGCACTGATATAAGGGGGCAGTCTGCAGAGGCTTAGATACAAGGTAATCACAGAGGTAAAAAGTATATTAATATAACTGAGATAAGGAGCAGTCTGCAGAGACTTAGATACAAGGTAATCACAGCGGTAAAAAGTATATTAATATAACTGAGATAAGGAGCAGTCTGCAGAGGCTTAGATACAAGGTAATCACAGAGGTAAAAAGTATATTAATATAACAGTGTTGGTTATGCAAAACTGGGGAATGGGTAATAAAAGGATTATGTATCTTTTTAAACAATAAAAATCCTGGTGTATACTGCACCTTTAATACACACTGTGCTGCTGTCTGTGCTAGTGAAGAGTTAATATCCACTACAGATTTATGTGCTAGTGAAGGGTTAATACAAACTGTGCTGCTTTCTGTGCCAGTGAAGGGTTAATACACACTGTGCTGCTCTGTGCCATTGTAGGGGTTAATACACACTGTGCTGCTATCTGTGCTAGTAAAGGGGTTAGTACATACTGTGTTGCTCTCTGTGCTAGTGAAGGGTTAATACACACTGTGCTGCTTTCTGTGCTAGTGAAGGGATAATACACACTGTGCTGCTCTCTGTGCTAGTGAAGGGTTAATACACACTGTGCTGCTCTCTGTGCTAGTGAAGGATTAATACACTCTCTGCTGCTCTCTGTGCTAGTGAAGGGTTAATACACACTGTGCTGCTCTGTGTGATAGTGAAGGGTTAATACACACTGTGCTGCTCTCTGTGCTAGTGAAGGGTTAATACACACTGTGTTGCTCTCTGTGCTAGTGAAGGTTTAATACACACTGTGCTGCTCTCTGTGCCAGTGAAGGGTTAATACACACTGTGCTGCTCTCTGTGCCAGTGAAGGGTTAATACACACTGTGCTGCTCTCTGTGCTAGTGAAGGGTTAATACACACTGTGCTGCTCTCTCTGCTAGTGAAGGGTTAATACACACTGTGCTGCTCTCTGTGCTAGTGAAGGGTTAATACACATTGTGCTGCTCTCTGTGCTAGTGAAGGGTTAATACACACTGTGCTGCTCTCTGTGCTAGTGAAGGGTTAATACACACTGCTGCTCTCTGTGCTAGTGTAGGGGTTAATACACACTGTGCTGCTCTCTGTGCTAGTGAAGGGGTTAATACACACTGTGCTGCTCTCTGTGCTAGTGAAGGGTTAATACACACTGCTGCTCTGTGCTAGTGAAGGGTTAATACACACTGTGCTGCTCTCTGTGATAGTGAAGAGTTAATACACTCTGTGCTGCTCAATGTGCTAGTGAAGGGTTAATACACACTGTGCTGTTCTATGTGCCAGTGAAGGGTTAATACACACTGTGCTGCTCTCTGTGCTAGTGAAGGGTTAATACACTGTGCTACTCTCTGTGCTAGTGAAGGGTTAATGCACACTGTGCTGCTCTCTGTGCTAGTGAAGGGTTAATACACATTGTGCTGCTCTCTGTGCTAGTGAAGGGTTAATACACACTGTGCTGCTCTCTGTGCTAGTGAAGGGTTAATACACACTGTGCTGCTTTCTGTGCTAGTGAAGGGGTTAATACACACTGTGCTGCTCTCTGTGCTAGTGAAGGGTTAATACACACTGTGCTAGTGAAGGGTTAATACACACTGTACTGCTCTCTGTGCTAGTGAAGAGTTAATACACACTGTGTGCTCAATGTGCTAGTGAAGGGTTAATACACACTGTGGTGTTCTCTGTGCCAGTGAAGGGTTAATACACACTGTGCTGCTCTCTGCGCCAGTGCAGGGTTAATAAAACACACTGTGCTGCTCTCTGTGCTAGTGAAGAGTTAATACACACTGTGCTGCTCTCTGTGCTAGTGAAGAGTTAATACACACTGTGCTGCTCTCTGTGCTAGTGAAGGGTTAATACACACTGTGCTGCTCCCTGCGCCAGTGCAGGGTTAATAAAACACACTGTGCTGCTCTCTGTGTTGGTGAAGAGTTAATAAACACTGTGCTGCTCTCTGTGCTAGTGAAGGGTTAATACACACTGTGCTGCTCTCTGTGCTAGTGAAGGGTTAATACACACTGTGCTGCTATCTGTGCTAGTGAAGGGTTAATACACACTGTGCTGCTCTCTGTGCTAGTGAAGGGTTAATACATACTGTGCAGCTCTCTGTGCTAGTGAAGGGTTAATACACACTGTGCAGCTCTCTGTGCTAGTGAAGGGTTAATACACACTGTGCAGCTCTCTATGCTAGTGAAGGGTAAATACACAATGTGCAGCTCTCTATGCTAGTGAAGGGTTAATACACACTGTGCAGCTCTCTATGCTAGTGAAGGGTTAATACACACTGTGCAGCTCCCTGTGCTAGTGAAGGGGTTAATACACACTGTGCTGCTTTCTGTGCTAGTGAAGGGTTAATACACACTGTACTGCTCTCTGTGCTAGTGAAGGGTTAATACACACTGTGCTGCTCTCTGTGCTAGTGAACGATTAATACACACTGTGCTGCTCTCTGTGCTAGTGAAGGGTGAATACACACTGTGCTGCTCTCTGTGCTAGTGAAGGGTTAATACACAATGTGCTGCTCTCTGTGCTAGTGAAGGGTTAATACACAATGTGCTGCTCTCTGTGCTAGTGAAGGGTTAATACACACTGTGCAGCTCTCTGTGCTAGTGAAGGGTTAATACACATTGTGCTGCTCTCTGTACTAGTGAAGGATTAATACATACTGTGCTGATCTCTGTGCTAGTGAAGGGTTAATACACACAGTGCTGCTCTCTGTGCTAGTGAAGGGTTAATACACACGGTGCTGCTCTCTGTGCTAGTGAAGGGTTAATACACACTGTGCAGCTCTCTGTGCAAGTGAAAGGGTTAATACACACTGTACTGCTCTCTGTGCTAGTGAAGGGTTAATACACACTGTACTGCTATCTGTGCTAGTGAAGAGTTAATACACACTGTGCAGCTCTCTGTGCAAGTGAAAGGGTTAATACACACTCTACTGCTCTCTGTGCTAGTGAAGGGTTAATACACACTGTGCAGCTCTCTATGCTAGTGAAGGGTTAATACACATGGTGCTGCCAAACCCCCTCCCCACATAGTTTGCCTTATTTGTAGAAGCCAATGTGAACTTCTTACCGAGTAGACAAAGGGTTGTCACTGCTATTTTATTATCAATACTTGTATTGTTTAACATGATATTATCACTCCTGCTCAGACTTACTAGGGGCAGATATGTAGCAGGGTCATGTTTATGAAGCCTGTAGTGTGCACTTAAAATGCATTTTCAGAGTTTAACCCCTTAATGACCAAGGACGTTCCTGGCATGTCCTCTGGGGTTTCAAGTGCTGGAAGCAATCGTGATCGCTTTCAGGGTATTGCAGTAAGGAGTCGATAGTGAGGCATCACTACAATACCCTTTTTTACCCACTGATGCAGATAGAGCCACTCTGTGGCCCTCTCTGCATTGGCCAGCGATGGTGCCGATCGTCCGTGGGTGGGAGTCATAGCAGGGAGGCGGGTGGGCGGCCCATCGCTGGTCAGTTCCGGATCCTGTGTCCCTCAAGTGCACGCAATTGTGCGGGGGCATGCGCCATCTACATTCAATAAAATATATGGGAAGGAGGGAGAGGAAGGGGGAAATAATTGTTGGGAAAGAGATCTGGGAGGGGGTAGTGAATTGAAGGGGGCAGCTGAAATACAGAAAATGATTTTTTTATATAAATTTAAAAAAAAAATTCTCAGCAAGCTGGGTACTGGCAGACAGCTGTCAGTACCCAAGATGGTGGCATATAGGTAGAGGGGGGATGGTTAGAGAGCTGTTTGGGGGGGTCAGGGAGGCTAGGGGGTAAGGGGGGATCCAACACTGCAGAATAAATATAAAAATAAAAAAAAGCCTTTTATTTAAGTACTGGCAGACTTTCTGCTAGTACTTAAGATGGCGGTGACAATTGTGAGGTGGGGGAGGGAAGAGAGCTGTTTGAGAGGGGTCAGGGAGGGATCAGGGGATGGGATGTGTCAGGTGGGAGGCTGATCTCTACACTAAAGCTAAAATTAACCCTACAAGCTTCCTAATTAACCCCTTCACTGCTGGGCATAATACAAGTGTAGTGTGCAGCGGCATTTAGCAGCCTTCTAATTACCAAAAAGTAATGCCAAAGCCATAAATGTCAGCTATTTCTGAACAAAGGGGACCCAAGAGAAGCATTTACAACCATTTGTGCCATAATTGCATTTGTGCCATTAAAAGCTGATTCTAAATAATTTCAGTGAGAAACCTAAAGTTTGTGAAAAAGCGAACATTTTTTTTTATTTAATCACATTTGGCGGTGAAATGGTGGCATGAAATATACCAAAATGGGCCTAGATCAATACTTTGGGTTGTCTACTAAAAAATATATACATGTGAAGGGTTATTCAGGGATTCCTGACAGATATCAGGGTGCCAATGTAACTGTCGCTTATTTTGGAGAGAAAAAAATGGTTTGGAAATAGCAGAGCTACTTGTACTTATTGCCCTATGACTTGTAAAAAAGCAAAGAACATGTAAACATTGGGTATTTCTAAACTCAGGACAAAATTTAGAAACTATTTAGCATGGGTTTCATCATATTTTTATAAACATTTTTTATAGTAAATGATGTGATGAAAATAATGGTATCTTTAGAAAGTCCATTAAATGGCGAGAAAAACGGTATATAATATGTGTGGGTACAGTAAATTAGTAAGAGGAAAATTACAGCTAAACACAAACACAGGAGAAATGTAAAAATAGCCCTGGTCCCTAACGGTAAGGAAATTGAAAAATGGTCTGGTCACTAAGGGGTTAAAGGACAGTAAAGTTAAAATTAAACTTTCATGATTCAGATAGGACATGCAATTTCCATCTTAATGGTAGGAGAGTCTACTGCTTCATTCATTACTTGTGGGAAATAAGAAACTGGTCACCAGGAGGAGGCAAAGATACCCCAGCCAAAGAATTAAATACTTCCCCCCCATCCCCCAGTCATTATTTGTCTTTCGTCACAGGAGGTTGGCAGAGAAGTGTCAGAAGATTCAGAGTTGTCTCTTATGGAGGGTAGTACTCTTCGTAATGGGACTGGAGTTTTAGGTAGTCCTGTTAGTCTCTCAGTGAGGGCATGGATGAAAGTTAGAGTCTGGAGATGCGGGGGAGTTCCTTTTACGAAACCATCCCGACTCAGATTAACAGCTCCATAAGCAATCAGCATTGACTAGTTTTGCTGCCTGCTTTATGCACTCAAGTCCATGTCAGTAGCGCTGCTACTAACCTGCCACACTTGAAGGGCTGTGTTCCTGTTCTACAGCGTAGATTCTGGTAAGATCGTTTCATTTATACATACAGTATATGATAGTGCAAGAAGACAGGGTCACAGTGTGACACCTTTTATCTGTAAAGAATCAAGGGTTAATATCCCCAGAATGGGAGTTATTGAACAGGGGGGTCTGATACATGATATTCTTTATTGTGTTTTTATGCTGTGACGTGTGAGATAAGGCTCTGTCAATGTGTAAATAGTCAGGTTTCCTTGGGAGAGATTGGTGCGGCCCTTTTTTTTTTTTGACGCGTTTTTCTCCTTAGTGCAGGGGCGGTCCAGCATGGCACTCCATGTGGCCTCTTCAACTTCCTCTTTCTTGACCGGCGGTTGCAGGAGAAGAAGCGTTTTCTCTGTGGGTCCGGGTCATAGGAGGTAGTGAGTGCCCCGGCCATTGGGGATATAAAGGTGCCATAAATTTTTCTATCTAGTCCATAATAAAGGCGCAAGCTATGGAGGACTCTGATATGTTAGAGGGTACTCCATCTTTATCCAAATCTAATACCTGTGTTGTGAGGAGGTTCCGGTAGATCCGCCTGCTCAACTATGTTCCCCGTGCTTCGATAAGATTGCTATATCTAAAAAGAATAAGACGTTTAGAACTACTGAGCTGTCTACCTCTGAGGGTTCTCTGTCCCTTCGATTCTAAAACCAGATAGGGTTTACGAGGATAGGTTCCCATGAAGATGGGTAATATTATTAAGAATGAATGGGAGAAGCTTGGTATGTCCTTCTCTCCCTCTTCTTCTTTTAAAAAGCTATTTGCAGTCCCGGACTCCCAGCTTGCATTGTGGGGGGCCGTCCCTAAGGTGGATGGTGGTATCTCTACGCACGCTAAGCATACAACTATCCCACTCGAGGATAGTTCCTCGTTCAAGGAGTCCATGGATAAAAAATTAAATTCATGTTGAGAAAGATGTTTTAACTCACAGGGTTTGTGTTTCAACCGGCGGCGGACAATGCAGTGGCTGGGGCTGCTACCTTTTGGTGTGACGCTCTATCAGATATGGTCAAGGTGGAGACTCCCCGCGAGAAGATACAGGAAAGAATTAAGACCTTAAGGGTAGCAAATTCTTTTATCTGTGATGCAAATATGCAGATTATTCCCCTTCATGCCAAGGCATCAGGGTACTCTGTTCTAGTCCGTAGGGCTCTGTGGTTAAAGTCGTGGTCTGCTGACATGACTTCAAAGTCTAAATTACTATCCCTCCCTTTTCAAGGGAAGGTTCTCTTTGGTCCAGACCTGGACTCTATTATATGTACGGTCACGGGGGGCAAGGGTGTTTTCGTACCGCAGGATAAGAAGAATAAGAATAAGGGGTCTAATTTTCATCCCTTTTGTTTGGACAAGTTCCAACACCAGCAGCCTGCCGTGAAAACTGAGTAGTCTAAGGGAGCTTGGAAGCCAGCTCAATCTTGTAAAGCTAAGCAGAACAAGAAGCCTGTCGACACAAAATCAGCATGAAGAGGTGGCCCCTGATTCATCTATGGATCATGTAGGGGCAGACTATCTCTTTTCGCAGAGGCTTCAGGATCCTTGGGTGCTGGAGGTCATCACCCAGGGTCACAGGATAGGGTTCAAGACTCATCCACCCAGGGGCAGATTCCTCATTTCAAACATATCATCAAGACCAAAGAAGAAAGATGCCTTTTTAGAATGTGGTAAGGGATCTCTCCTCTCTCAGAGTAATCATACCAGTACCTCTAGCAGAAAGAGGTCTGGGGTATTATTCAAACCTTTTCTTGGTCCCAAAGAAGAAGGCCATGTTTCGCCCGATTCTAGACCTAAAGTGCAACAAGTTTCTATCGGTCCCATCGTTCATGATAGAGACGATAAGGTCTACTCTGCCACCAGGTAAAAAAGGGACAGTTCATGACCACAATAGATTTAAAGGATGCTTACCTTCACGTTCCAATTCGCAAGGATCACTTCAAGTTCCTAAGATTTGCCTTTCTGGATCAATACTTCCAGTTTGTAGCTCTGCCGTTTGGTCTGGCGACTGCCCCAAGAGTCTTTATGAAGGTTCTGGGAGCTCTGCTCGCGGTGGTGAGATCCAGAGGTATTGCAGTAGCATGTTGTTTAGATGACATTCTGGTCCAGGATGTGTCACGCAGTCTCACGGAGGACCATTTGAGGACTCTCCTTCTTCTTCTTCAATCTCATGGGTGGAAGATAAATGTAGGAAAGAGTGCTTTGGTTCCCAGCAGCAGAGTGGAATTTCTGGGCACGATCATAGATTCCATATCAATGAAAATATTTCTGACAGATCAGAGATGTTGCAAGATTGCATCCAGCTGTGTTGCTATTCAAACCTCTGTTATGAACAGGGAATATCCCCGGATAATTTTTGGATACTGAGTCTTGGCAAAAGTAGGGATCTTCGGAATTCCGGGAACACTCAGAAAATAACAACACCTTAGGCAGTTTGTCATTAGCAAGTACTCGTTTATTATGGGTATGGCAGTAACTTATATAGCTTATGGATGTACGCGGCATCCGATACGTAACAAGATATTATTTGCATAGCAGATAACATTATAGCCTTATTTGGTATTTTGCATAACATGTTTGTGGAAAATGAGCAAAAAATTAAACTGTCTGTTTGTGGTGATGGAAAAAAGATATACACAGTATATAGATCATGTGTCTTAGTTCTGAGCATTGTGCCAGAAAAATAGGAAGCATTCCGTGAAACATAATATCAGAGACACGCATAATGTCAGTGAAGCAGTGAATGAAGCGCATAATATCATTGGAGCACGTAATATCAGAAAAGCACCTAATATCAGTAATGTACGAGTGGTGTGTGATGAAAGAGTGCAGGTGGCAATGTACCTGACAATTGGAGAGAGTGCATGTGGGTAAGCAATACTACCTGACAATTCCCCTCTTTAGTCATAATTATGACTAACGTCTGTAAGTGAAAGGGACATTGCGGTAGGTTGAGCAAGCAGGCGAGGAAGGACGTACATGGAGGTATAATGGATATTTTTAAGCCACTCCAAAAGACCTAAACCAGAAAAGTATTTTTCCCATGGGTTATCAATACCAGAGTTCTTCTTTAATTCAACAGATAATTCTTCAAATTTCTTAATAGCAAGCGTGACTTTCCCTGTGGGGCCTGTGTTATCAGGGATGAAGGTACAACAGGACCCACCAGTTTGAGGGTCAAGAACTTTACAAACACCCCCCTTTTCAGCTAAGAGCATATCTAGGGCCATACGGTTTTGGAAAGTCATGTAAGAGGTTGGGCCAAGTTGGTCAGCTATGCCCTTAAGTGCATCTGTGGTGAAGTTAACAAAACGTTGTTGGTTATAAAATATGTAATTGATCAAGTCTACATTCTTATTTACGGTTATGATAGGAAAGATGGATTCAAAGCCAGCTTTGACCTGGTCTCGGGCCTTAAATTCATCTGGGACCCCTCTAGGAACACCAATGGCATCTATATATATATGGGGGTCAAAGCTACCTGGAAAAGCCTCCTGCCGTTTACGGCGAGAGGAGGTGGGGTGAGTGTTACGGCGAGAGGAGGTGGGGTGAGTGTGTGAGTCTGTGTTATTATTATTTTCACCTAAAATATGGAGACAGAGGCATAATAATTTTTGCTAGAGCACATTCCCCAGACCACTGTCCTTCTAGTCTAGTGCAAATTTTTATGTCCCCGCAAATCCAATATATGTCACCTAAGGACTGAGTATGATGTTGAGTGGTGAGTGTACTTTATTGAGAGCAGTAGTTAGATGTAAAGTTACCCAAAAATCTGCCCTTACCTTGGTCTCTGTAACAGGTGTAATCACCAGGGTATATAGTAATGCCCTCACTAGGATGTGGGGTCTTGGTAAGGATGGGGTATTCCCGTTTCCAGGTGGCACAGGCTGAATGGTTAGTTGAAGTATTGGTATAGAGGCTCGGCACTAGTGGGAATGTTAAGGGGGACGGTACCCAGGTGAGGGCGGGCATTACCACAGACATAACAATTTGATTTATTATATTGTTTGGCTGAAAAGCTCATCCACTCTAACCAGAGATTTCAGTCTGAGTAGCCTGTTTCGGCAGCCATAGTGTCCCTTGGTGAGGGGTCAGCCATGGCCACCATGGTACGTGGTGAGTTTTGGGTTTTGAGGGTTGAAACAATTGTAGTCCACTCAGGGGAGTTGAACATATTTTTAATGTGAAATCGGGAACGGGGATTGAAACTTGTATACTCTCCCTTTAACCAGAGGATGTAGGTACCAATATCATTGGGGTTGGGGTTTTCTATAGTAAGGGTTAACTTCATATTGGTTCCTGCTTTACCTGTGTAGGAACAGGTGCCAGGCTTGGATAGGGTCATTCTAGTGAGTAGTGATCTACCATTCTTATCTTTTCTATTCATTGCTGACTGAGGCTTATACCCCCATTCCCGGGCAGGTAGCGTATTCCAACCCACAGCCCCCCAAGAACCACATTTATCTCCCCAATTATCATATACCACACACACACACATATATATATATATATATATATATATATATATATATAAATTACATGACTGTTATAACAGTGACATTGAAATTCTGGTCCCCATGAGTATGGGCACCCAACGATATCACAATAGTCAAAAGTATAAGTGGCCACATGTGTGTTTGATGAGTTAAACCATAATGTGGTAATAGCCAGTGATCCTGAGCGGGTGATCGCAACCTGAGTCTGTTCATTTTTGTACGAAATGCTGTTATACACAGTGCTGATTTAACAGAGGAAGATCTCCGACCCCTGCAGAGGGGTGGGACAGGCGGAGCTAGCGGGGTTGCTGAGTTTTGGGGAGGTGACCCAGTCAGGACCTTGAATAAGGGGCCAGAGGGTGGATCCTGGCATGTATCAAAAATCCAGGCTGGTATAGTAAACAGGGCACATATGATGCACAGGGTGGCATATACCCGGCATGGGGTACTGTGGTCGGTGAGGGCAATCATGGTGCTGGTTCCACTACTTCGGAAGATATAGATGTTACAGAAGGGACTATGCTATCAGTTTCACCCCTCTTTGGACTCACTGCTGGGGATGATATAGGTGTTACAGAAGGGACTTTGTGAACACTTCACCCCTCTTTAAGCACAGTGTTTGTCCTGGGTCATCCTGGATGGTTGGTATAGATGTTTCAGAAGGGACTAGACATCCAGCTTCACCCTTCTTTGAACACAGCTTTACCCTAGATGCGTGGATCCAGATGGGCTCCTGGGCTGTCAGGACGGCAGTTTGGGTAACGGCTATGACTTCAGTGGGTGGGCCGTATGGAAATCCTCCTTTCTTTTTTTTATTCAGCTGTCTGATGCATACAGTGTCTCTGACCTTGAAGCTGTGGGTTGGTTCCTGTGAGGGAAGAGGGAAACGAGAGGCCACATCACCATAGTTGCCATTCAAAACAGAGATCAATTCATGCACATATCGTTCTCTAATTAAATCTAAATCACCAGTGACTATGTGTGGGCTCCTGGCCCAGGGGGTGGGGAACGGTTGACCCATTAAAAAATCTCAAAAGGGGACAACTGAGTGGCTTTACTTGGGGACATCCGTACCTCAGCTAATACTGCAGGTAGATGATCCTGGCATTTGACCCAATTCCCTCCCGTGGCCTTAAGGAGTTTTTCCTTAATGGTCCGGTTCATTCTTTCTACCACCCCTGAACTCTGGGGGTGATATGGTATGTGAAACTTCCATTTTATCTGTAGGTGAGATACCAATTCCTGTAATACCTTGCTAACAAAGGCAGGGCAATTGTCTGAGTTAATCTGCAGGGGACAGCCAAATCGGGGAATGATGTCAGTGCAGAGGTGTTTAACAACTGTTTTTGCGTCTTCCCTAGTAGTAGGGAAGGCTTCAGGCCAGCGAAAAAATTGGTCAACTATGACCAATAGGTAGAACTGTTTGGCTCCTGTCTTAGGGATGTGTGTGAAGTCTATCTGCAGGTGGGTGAAGGGTGCAGCTGGTGGTGTTAGGTGGTCATGTTTTGTGGGTTTGTTGTTGTGTTTGGTTTGAAGACAGGTGATGCAATGATCAATGTAAGATTGCACATGTAACTGTAGGTTTTGTATGCAGAAGTAAGGTTTGATTAAAGCTAGAGTGTTGTGGATGCTCAGGTGACTGACACTGTGGGCTTGGGAAATAAAAATGGGTGCACTAGCTTCAGGAATACCAATGATCATCCCACCTTTCCCCTCTTTCGAATAAAACCCTTGGGGGTTTAATACAAGTTTCTGGGAGACCCAATATTTGATATCGGAGGTGGTGGCAAATTGCTGGAGGGAGGAAGTGAGTACATCGTCGACCAGGGATGGTGCAACGAGGACGGGGTAAACATGGTCTTGAATTGGGGATACCCTGGCTGCTTGCTTGGCTACTGTGTCAGCTAGTGCATTACCTCTAGCGACGGGATTGTTAAGGTTTGTGTGTGCACGGCAGTGTATGATGGCTATTTCCTTTGGGAGGAGGATGGCTTGTAAGAGGGCCGTGATGAGAGTGGTGCGACTAATACCTTTACCGTCGGTGGACTTGAAACCTCTTTGTTTCCAAATCATGCCAAAATCATGTACCACCCCAAAAGCATATCTAGAGTCGGTATAGATATTGACGGAGGCATCAGCAGAGAGTTCACAGGCACGAGTGAGAGCTATTAGTTCAGCTGCCTGAGCGGAGTTATGCATGACAGGGCCGGACTCAAGAATTATGTCGGGGAGTTGGACCACTGCATATCCTGAAAGGTACGTGTGGTCGTCTGGGCGGCTACATGACCCGTCTACAAAAACGTCAGGGACCACCGGGAGCGGAGTGTCCCGGAGGTCAGGACGGGTTGGTCGTGTTGATGTGAATGAGTGCAATACAGTCATGATGGGGGAGGTCAGATCGTGGTACGTCAAAGGATAACAGGGCCTTAAGGATGGATGCAGGGCCTGAATCGGTTGCACAGTACTTTATGGTTAGCTCAGAGGTACTGGTAAGCAGTATTTTGTAACCACTAAGTCTTTGGGCGGTCAGGTTGCGTCTGAAGGTTATTAAGGAGGTGCAGAACCTGATAGGGGGTGTCCCAGTGTGATAGGTTCGCACATCTAAACGGCCATGGCACATGCAGCAAGGGATCGCAGGCATGAAGGCATACCCTGCACAGGGACGGGGTGTTTTTTAGATAGGAAGGCTACGGGATGGAAAGAATTACTACCATGCTCTTGGGCACAAACGGCTGCCATGGTTTTACAATTTTCCCTTGCATACAAATGAAAAGGTTTTGTGTAGTCAGGGAGGCCGAGGGCAGGGGATGTGGTGATGGACCTGGCAAGTTCATTGTATGCATGGGTCAGAGTCTCTGTCCAATGCATTGTGGGTGCAGAGTCATTGTGGCAAGCGGTGCATAGGATTGAGTCGTAGTGGGAGCAGTCTGGTATCCACTGTTGACAATAGTTTATCATCCCAAGAAAGGCCAGCATTTCTTTGGGGTGGCAGGCTTGGGCAGGTTTGAGAGAGCTTTTACGCTTTTTAGCCCTGAGTTCTCATTTGCCTTTGGACAGGACAAAGCCTAAGTACTCAACTTGTGGCTGGCAGATTTGCAGTTTCTGCTTAGACACTTTGAGCCCTTCTCGGGTGAGGAACAACAAAAGGTCCACTAGGTCCTGTTCCCCTGCCACGTATGAAGTGCTACACAATAACAGGTCATTGACATATTGCAAAAGGACGGAACCACAGGGGCTAGTCCAGCTCTTGAGCATGGTATTGAGGACTAGGTCGAATGCGGCCGGACTGTCCGTGAAGCCTTGGGGCAATCTTGACCACATTATCTAGACTCCTTTATACACAAAGGCAAACAACTGTTGTGTGTCCGCATCAACGGGTACAGAGAAGAAAGCATTAGCCAAATCAATGGTAGAAAAGAATTCTGCATTGTGTGGAATGACCGTGAGTAGTGCGGTCACGTCTGGGACTAGGGGAGGGAGAGGGATGATTATTTTATTCACTGCCCTTAAGTCTTGAATGAAACGGTAACCACCGGCCGGCTTAGGGGGTTAATGGGAGTGTTGTACGGAGACGGTATACTTGAGAATACCCTTCACTAGTAATGTGTTAATCATGTGGTCTTTGCCCTCCAGTTTGTCGTCACCAATAGGGTATTTTTTGATGAAAACTGGGGAGCAGTCTTCACGCAAAGATGCCCTGTATGGGGTACAGTCAATGGTACCCGTGTCATATGGGCCGGTGGACCATAGGGTATGGGGAATGCGGTCAAAGAGAGTGTTCAAATTTATGGTTGATGGTAGGTTATAGTTGATGAATCGGTGCAGTTCATCGACCAGCTGGGCCGTCTCCGACGACAGTGAGTCCTGGGGCGATTCGACTGACTCACTGAGGTCAAAGTCGACAGTCATACCACCGCTCCGGGAGATAGTCATCATAATTCCCAGTTTACCCATCAAATCTCAACCCAGGAGATTTCAGGGGCACCATGGATGACGTGGAACGAGTGGGACAGAGTGTCAGGAGAGTCGGGTATTTGAACTGTGAGGAGTGGGGTGCGGAAGGTAGGAATGGGCACACCAGTGCTTCCCACAGAGGGACTAGACTCCCGCAAGGGTCCATCGTACGATTCACCCTTGATAGTGGAGCAAGTTGCTCCTGTATCCACAAGGAATCGTAATTCGATGCCTTCTATGTTAAGGGTAACATAGGGCTCTCAATAGTAATGTGATGTAACCTTGGGTAGGAGCAGGGTGCCTCCCTCTGGGCCTCCCTATGGCCATTGTATTCTGTGTTGTGGAGGTCGATTGTCACGTCGGGGGGGGAATGTGGTCGATTATCCTGTTGGATCCTGTTGTTGTCAATGGGGTGGGGGTTATCCCAGCCCTTACGGGGCGGGTGAGGACATTCATTTTTCCAATGTCCTGTGCTTCCGCAATTAAAGCAAATGTTACGTCTGTCCTGACTACTTTTGGCCCACCTTGTCTGTTACGTTGTGGTGGGTATATATTGTCATTAAACTGGACATATGCGCCTTTGTCAAAACATCCCGCAGCATGACGGGATTCAATAGCTGATAATAATTGTTTTGGGGTCATTGTGGGCTAGTCGGGTATAAGTTGTTTTACCAAAATGCTGTCAGAGGTGGTCATACATCCTAACATAGTCTGATTCTTTATTATGGCCATTTCATTCCCGGAGGATAAGCCTCCTTCCTCTGCCCAACATTTAAAGGATCGCTTAACAAAGTCTAAAATTAACTCACTGGGCTTCTGTTTACATGCTAAAACTGCACTCATTGATTGTCGGGTCTTACTACAACGTAATATTTCTTGTTCTAGTTCGAGCCACATGGTTGCTCTAGTATCGGGATTTTCTAAACCATATGAGGTAACCGAAGTACTGGCATCATTTTGGTCAATCATAGTAATGTTAGACCAATTCCATTCATCATTTTCATGATAATTGTACAATTTATCAAGTATCATTCTAATGTCAGTCTGGGTATACATGGCTCCCTGTAAATGTCGTTTAAGGTGAAGGATGCAGGCGGCAGGCTGTCTCAAAGGGTTGGGACAGTCCTTAGTAATATCACTTAGTTCACCTGCTGTAAGGGGTTTAATAATCATTTGGTCCCCAGCAATTAAATATGGCATAGTAGTTGAGGTACTAGGACCAAGACCCTGTCGGGGGTCACCCCAATTAACGTCACTGTATCTCTGTATAGGTTGTGTCAGTCGGGGTGGTCTATCACGGACAGATACGTCCGGAGACTCGGGTGTTTCGGTCACTTGGGCTAATACTTGGGGGTCAGGGTCTAGGTCATTTTTAGGCTCTTCCTGAACGTCTGCGGGTTCAGGTGCCTCAGCCCCTTGCAAATTTTGATTAAGGGGGGCTGTTCTAGTCATAGTATAAGCCACAATTATATCATCATCCTTATGTTTAGTCATACTGGGATATAATCCTGTGTATGGTGGCGGGGGTGGGGCAGTGGACATAGTCATTGGAACATGTGGACGATAGATTGGGGGTCTAGATTTGTCTAATTTGTTTTTTTTATCACTGGTGGATTTATATCCGTCACAATATTTTAACCAATATCGGGCTGACGTACTCATGTACCTCATATCCCAATCGGGGTCTCCCGTATACCATGGAAATGCTTTCTCATCCCCTAAACATAAACCCTTTATCATGTCTTTATGAAATGTACAGTTATCTCCGTTCCTTGGAAATGCATTATGTGGGTCTAATGATTCTGTCCACCCTGCAAGATTATCCACAAAAGGGTCCACCATAACCCAACCTAAGTCTTCCTGTCTGGCCACATATTCTTTACATGTCTCTCCCGGTATTTGCTTTTTAGACTGACTGGTCCCCATGATTCACTGGGCGAGTAGTATTATTTGTTGCACACAGAGTCAATAGGATTTAGCGTCTAATGGAGACAAGTTGCAACTATGTCACTGGCAATCACTAGCAACAGATAGGATGGAGTGTGTGCCGAGCGCTCAGTGTATAAAAAAGGCCTTAAGCTTACTAACAGGTTAGCCTCCTAGTAGGCTAAAAAATGGATAACAGATATGGGAACGATAGTAAGCGCTAAAAAGCTTAAAAGGCTAGATGCTTTGAAGATGTTACAATTATTTTAATATACAATCGGTTAAAATCACATATAAAAGTAGATACAGGGTTTGGACATTAAACCTTGCAATAAAAAATCACAATAAATTCATGGATCCATGAGAAATTAAAACATAGAAAATACAATTGAGTGAGCTAGCTTTACGGATCGTTGAATAAAATTGGTGTATGCTATATTCAAGGTAGCATAAGTGATGTCAGAGTGGATATGCTGGTGTATGGATCTGTCTGATGGTTAATTCTAATATGTGAGTTGACTCCTGGTGGGTAATGTAGGTGCAATAAAAGGTGGTGCGAATTATGTCTGCAAATACAACTGTAAAATAGAACTTTCAAATATTCGAAAGTTCTATTTTACAGTTGTATTTGCAGACATAATTCGCACCACCTTTTATTGCACCTACATTACCCACCAGGAGTCAACTCACATATTAGAATTAACCATCAGACAGATCCATACACCAGCATATCCACTCTGACATCACTTATGCTACCTTGAATATAGCATACACCAATTTTATTCAACGATCCGTAAAGCTAGCTCAATCACTAGCAACAGCTGTACCATACAGGGTTAACTGTAGTCGACAAAACTGATAGATAGGACGAACCGAATGTGACACCTAAAGTTACACGTTGTCTCCAGTAGCTCATACGATAGCAGACACAGGACTCAGATACAACTTGCTATCATCCACACAGTGAATGGGGCGTCTTGCACCCAAGTCCTTATGTCCTTATAATAGGATAGCAGCAATAAAACTTCCAAGACATATACAACACAAATAACGATAGGCGATAGTGAACACAATACACAGGTACCACTGGCTATCACCGCCGTGTAGTACGGTACATGGGGCGTCTTGCACCCGTGTCTATATGTCCTTATAATAGAACAGCAACAATAAGACGAGAAGAAAAAAGCAAACATATAACACAAATAGCAGCAATAAGATACTGATTTCACCAAGACTTCAGGGGGCCAAATTATACTGTCACTTTACTCCTGAGGTCTCCCACAGACACCTTTACCCACCCAAGGTCTACCACAGACTAATTCTTTTTTTTTTTAAATATTTATTTATAAACCAACAATATTATCACAGCATTATTTTGGCATAATCAAAGCAATATTACAATCACATAATTATCTCACCACGCAGGGTAGTCAGAACATATCAAATAATGTAGCATTTTATGTTGTAAAATATACTTATATAAAAAAGTAAGGAGAGAAAGAAAAAAGAAAAACTATATTATTTATCTAGGCAAAAGTTAATTAAATATTTACAACCACAGAAAAGAGATGAGTTATAGCCCATTATGCTAAAGTAAAATCAGACAAAATCATATCGGAAGAGAGTAAAGAAAAAAAAAACCTTTACCCCATTATCTAGGTAGAGTATTCTCTTTTCTTTTTTTTTACCTCCAATTTTATAGTGCTGTTTGACCATTGTTGGCAGATTTTTAGTTTTAAATTCAACACATTCACCCCAACAAAACAACACAAAAAAAAAGGGAACACGACACCCCTTTTACATACATCCTAACCTTTCCCTCGCGTCCCCACCCTCGAAGAGATCTATGCCCTGGAATTATCTGGTATAACACGTTTATGCCCATTCAGGGGGTAATCTGCCTGTCTGCATCAGTGTATCAAAAAAATAGTTTTCTTGATAATAGATATAAATTGTTGTTGATTTGGGATGGGATAGGTTTTCATTATACCCAGCCATTTTTGGAGATACTTCTCCAGTTTCCCTTCTATGTATAAGTCACTGGAATATTTCTCCACAGACTAATTCTTAATGGGCTCCCTTACAGGGCACGAAATTAAGTCACAATATATAGATAAAATTACTTACCCAGTCGGGGGCTCCTGGTCAATCCCACGTTCTGACACCAGATTGTTAGGAACAGGGAATATCCCGGGATAATTCTTGGATACTGAGTCTTGGCAAAAGCAGGGATCTTCGGAATTCCAGGAACACTCAGAAAATAACAACACCTTAGGCAGTTTGTCATTAGCAATTGCTCGTTTATTATGGGTACGGCAGGAACTTATATAGCTTATGGATGTACGCAGCATCCGATACGTAACAAGATATTATTTGCATAGCAGATATCATTATAGCCTTATTTGGTATTTGATATTTTGCATAACATGTTTGTGGAAAATGAACAAAAAATGAAACTGTACGTTTGTGGTGACGGAAAAAAGATATACACAGTATATAGATCATGTGTCTTAGTTCTGAGCATTGTGCCAGAAAAATATGAAGCATTCTGTGAAACATAATATCAGAGACGCGCATTATGTCAGTGAAGCACCGCTTAATGTCAGTGAAGCACATAATATCATTGGAGCACATAATATCAGAAAAGCACCTAATATCAGAAAAGCACCTAATATCAGTAATGTACGAGTGGTGTGTGATGAAAGAGTGCAGGTGGCAATGTACCTGACAATTGGAGAGAGTGCATGTGGGTAAGCAATACTACCTGACAACCTCCTCAAGGCCATCTGTGGCCCGGTGCATGGAGGTGATTGGGCTCATGGTATCCAGCATAGATGTCATTCCATACGCCAGGTTCCATCTCGGACTGCTTCAATTATGCATTTTGAGACAATGGAACGGTGATCACTCAGGCCCCTTCTGGGGTCGTCCCAATGCATCCGATTCCAGTCGGACAACATTACCTCAGTGGCTTACGTCAACCACCAGGGGGGAACGAGAAGCTCCCTAGCCATGAGGGAAGTACCCAGATACGGGTCGTGGTCCAGGGATCCCCAGGTGGAGCTGATAGATGCCTTAGTGATGCCTTGGGAATTCAACCTAGTCTACATTTTTTCACCGTTACCACTTCTACCTCGAGTAATGGCCCACATCAAGAAGGAGCAAGCCTTGGCTATCTGATTGCTCCGTCGTGGCCGTGGAGGATATGGTTTGCAGATCTGGTTTGGATGTCATTGTCTCCTCCTTGGAGGTTACCTTGTCACAGGGATCTGTTGATTCAGGGTCCTTTTCTGCATCAAAATCTTGATTCTCTGAGGCTAACTGCATGGAGATTGAATGCTTAGTCCTAGCAAAGAGAGAATTTTCTGAAAGAATGATTGATACGCTCATTCAAGCCTGGAAACCGGTCACTTGTTGCATCTATCATAAGGTGTGGAGGACCTACTTGTCCTGGTGGGAGGAACATGGATATCCCTGGCACAAGGTTAGGGTATCCAGGATCTTGTCCTTCCTCCAGGATGGGTTGGACAAGGGACTTGCCGCCAGTTCGCTAAAGGGACAGATTTTGGCTTTATCGGTACTGTTGCACAAGTAGCTGGTAGAGCTTCCTGATATTCAGTCCTTTGTTCAGGCTCTGTCTTGAATCAGATCTGTCTTTAGAAGTTCTGCTCCCCCTTGGAGCTTAAACTTGACATTTAAGGTTTTGCAGAGGCCTCTGTTTTAGTCTATGCACTCGCTTGACATTAAGATTCTTTCATGGAAGGTTCTATTCTTACTGGATATTGCATCGGCACGCAGAGTCTCTGAGCTGGCAGCCTTGCAATGTGAGCCTCCTTACCTGGTTTTTCATGCCGATAAGGCTGTTCTTCGCACTGGTTTGGGATTTTTTACCAAGGTGGTGTCAATTTGTAACATTAATCAGGAAATAGTAGTTCCTTCCTTGTGTCCTCACCCTTCTTCTTCTTAAAAGGAAAGGTTGCTTTATAATTTGGATGTGGTTCGGGCCTTAAAGTTCTATCTTCAGGCCACGAAAGATTTCAGACAGACTTCATCCTTATTTGTTGTGTATTCAGGGAAGCGTACTGGGCAGAGGGTCTCTTCTACTTCCCTATCCTTCTGGTTGAGGAGCTTGATTCTCTTGGCCTATAAGACAGCGGAACATCAGCCTCCTTAGAGGATTATGGCTCACTCAACTAGGACTGTGGCCTCTTCTTAGGTCTTTAAAAATGAGGCCTCTATGGAGCAGATTTGTAAGGCGGCTACTTGGTCCTCCTTACATACTTTTACTAAATTCTACAAATTTTATGTTTTTGCTTCTGTGGAGGTAGTTTTTGGGAGACAGGTTTTTCAGACTGTGGTGCCCTCAGTATAGGAACAGGTATAGTGTTTGTCTTACAGCGCTAAAAATGTGGACCTATGGCTCCTGTCTAGAGTGGGTCCCCAAATACCCACAATAGGAAAGTTATACAGAATGTTAGTCAGAAAGGAGCGCCAATAAAGGCAAGGTCCGATAAGGTTGAGTGTGGATAATGTAACTAACGATATAGTACTGAGATTCAGCTACAATTATGGTAATTGTGCTGTATCAATATATATACATAGATTGAAACATATATGTGGCACAAGATTCTAAAAGGTACATAAAAGTATTTAATATTGAACATTAAAACATGAGTATCATTAAAACAAATGTAATTGACCTGAACAGCAGGAAATGTTATATAAAACCATATAAAACAGAAACACACGTGTGTAGCTTATTCACTTAGGGTTGATAGTGGTATATCATAAATGGGTTGTCAAAGTGTGAACCTCATACTAAGATAAGCACTAGATGTTGGTGGTGCTAAGTGATATTGATGCTGAAACGTCGGCAATATTATATATAGAGTTGTAGCACATATATATAATGTCTCATAAACAATTAAAATACATAGGCAGAAAAATAATAATGACAATTAACATAAAAGTGGTGATATCCAAGCAGGGCCGCCACTAGAAATTTTGGGGCCCCTGACTCAACCATTAATCAGGGCCCCCCCCCTCCTTTGACATGTGCAATTTTTGACCAAGTGACTAAAATGTATATGCACTTTATTTTTAATTGTCTATTTAAACTTGGAAATGTTGTAAAGGTAGTAACATACACACACAGACACACTCATACACTGAAACACACAAACACACTCACACATAAGGATTCACATATAGACACTCTAGCAGACACGCAAAGAAACACACTCAGACACAGAAACCCAAACAGACACTTAGCACTTGTTTACATTGACCTGACAAGTAATGAGGTAAACTACAGTTTTGTAAAAAAGGTGATTTAGAAAACAAAATATGGAGTTCTGATTATCTTTTTGTAAAGGAAGATGACAACTAAATTATGACAACAGCATGCAGTGGCTGAAAGGAAGGGCCCTGAACTGTCTAAACAATAATTTAAAGGTTAAATGGTGGAGTGGTTACTTCCGGAAAGGTCTTGTTAGTCTCAAAGTCTGTAGAAAGATGTGAATAATTAGTAAGGTGAAAATGTCCTAAAAAGGAACAGACAATGGACACACACACCAAACTCAAACTTGCACATACACCCAAGGAAACACCGACAGAGACAGCCTCATAAAACACACAAACACATATACACACATACACACACAGAGACACCCACAGAAAACACACAAAGACATACACACACAGAGAGACAACCACATGAAAAACACAGAAAGACATACATACACACACCCTCACTGAGACATCCACAGAAAACACACAAAGACATACACACACCCTCACAGAGACACCCACAGAAAACACAGACATACATACATACACACACACAAACACCCTCACAGAAACACCCATAGAAAAAGCTCAAAGACATATGCACACACCCTCACAGACATCCACAGAAAATGCACAAAGACATACACACCCACCCTCACAGAGAGACCCACAGATAAAAAATACATACACATAGAGACACAAACCAAAGCACAAAGACATAAACACATACACCCACAGAAACACTCACAGGAGGAAACATTTATGCACCTTGCATCCCCTAAATCAACAGTGTGTGACATGCATGATAAAAAAAAATGCAGAAATTAAGAGATCACTTTTTAAAGAATCATATTTGTAAATGTGCAAACAAAAATAATTCTGTGAATTCAAAATTGTACATTAATGAGCTGGGTAGATGGCTAGATGAAGAAAAGTACCTTTAAAAGGTTGACATATGTTTGTTTGTTTTTTTCCCATTTTCCCCAACCAAGAGCACTACTTCAAATATAGTGTACAAATTTTCCCATCTGTCAGCTGTACTTATGGATTTTGAAAATGCTGTACTCTATATAGTCTTGGTGGGACCATAAGCTGTGGTACTCATACCATTAGATCTGGTTAAATGCAGGATTTAGGCTTGTTGGTATGTATTTCAAAACTAAGTCAGCTGTAGTGTAAACTGAACAGTTTTAAGTTAACCTGTCTCATTTCAAACACTGAGCAATCTTAGTCTGAGAGTATAAAATTTTTTGCAGATGTAAAAATCTTAGATAAAATGCCTCCTTGCATCTGGAAAGTCCTTGCATAAAGGGGCAGTAAACTGGAATGTAATATATATATATATATATATATATATATATATATATATATATATATATATATATAAAATGCATATCTGCCAAAAGGGCATCTACCATTTGTGTATTGAGGAGGAAACATTTCTGCATGGTTTTAAATATAGAATTTCTACAGCATTGTCAAATAATCATAAATACACTGCTGCTAAAAAAATGTGTTTTTATGGACCCCTAGACCTACCATACAACTACTACCACACTGAAGTTACAATCCAAAATTGCACAAAGAAATAAAAAACATTTGCTAAGTAAGTCCTACCTCCTCTTCAAATGAAAGTGATTTGCCGTCTGACTCAGGCACACACTGTACAAAGTGCCAAGTCTGTCTCACACTGAGCATAGTGGTTTAGTGCACACTAAGAAATCCTCTCAAATGCTAATACTTTACTCCTTGTAATAACATTTCCCATGCTCAATTAGCACTCTGCTGTAGTACCCACTGGTGGCTGCCAAAATTAAAAAAAAAAAAAAAATTTTTTTTTTTAGTTCTTGCCTCATGGGGCCCCCCTGGCTCATTGGGCCCCTGACAGGAGTCACCCCTGTCACCCCCTGATGGCGGCCCTGTATCCAAGTATCACTTGCAAAAAGTGAAAAGAATAAAAAAATTGTGACTGAGAATTCTCTTGATAAGTCCAAAAAAATTGAAAATTTTTAAAAAAATATATGTTAAACCATCCAATTTGTTGTGATCCAATGTGGTGATACAAACAAAACCAAAAAGTTCAAGAAATTCAAAAATTAATTAGTCCAAATATTCAAAAGTTCAAAAGTTCAAACCAAAGTGGTGATACACATAAGTCCAAAAAATTAAATCCACAAGATAAATCCAAAAGTTAAATCAACTAGTGTGTACACAAACTAGTGGGAGTGATCACAGAAAAGTCATTGGTTAGCATCTGAAACGATTCTGAATGTGAAAAAAAGGGGGGTATACGCAATTGTATGTAAAAGTTGTAGTCCCAAGTGAAAGGGTGAAAAAATGAAAAACATATATATATGAAAAAATAAAATAAAATAGAAATAAAAATAGCCAAAAATAGAAATAAGAATAATTCTGGGAAATCTTCAATACCTGTAGATGAAAAATAACAACATAGTATAATACTGTATTATAATTCAATAATCAAGGAAAATAGCTCACCATAACTTTGTCAACGGGTATCGGCCCACAATAGAGGCCATAGTCTTGATAAAGGCCTCTATTGTGGGCCGATACGCGTTGACAAAGTTATGGTGAGCTATTTTCCTTGATTATTGAATTATAATACAGTATTATACTATGTTGTTATTTTTCATCTACAGGTATTGAAGATTTCCCAGAATTATTCTTATTTCTATTTTTGGCTATTTTTATTTCTATTTTATTTTATTTTTTCATATATATATGTTTTTCATTTTTTCACCCTTTCACTTGGGACTACAACTTTTACATACAATTGCGTATACCCCCCTTTTTTTCACATTCAGAATCGTTTCAGATGCTAACCAATGACTTTTCTGTGATCACTCCCACTAGTTTGTGTACACACTAGTTGATTTAACTTTTGGATTTATCTTGTGGATTTAATTTTTTGGACTTATGTGTATCACCACTTTGGTTTGAACTTTTGAACTTTTGAATATTTGGACTAATTAATTTTTGAATTTCTTGAACTTTTTGGTTTTGTTTGTATCACCACATTGGATCACAACAAATTGGATGGTTTAACATATATTTTTTCAATTTTTTTCAATTTTTTTGGACTTATCAAGAGAATTCTCAGTCACAATTTTTTTATTCTTTTCACTTTTTGCAAGTGATACTTGGATATCACCACTTTTATGTTAATTGTCATTATTATTTTTCTGCCTATGTATTTTAATTGTTTATGAGACATTATATATATGTGCTACAACTCTATATATAATATTGCCGACGTTTCAGCATCAATATCACTTAGCACCACCAACATCTAGTGCTTATCTTAGTATGAGGTTCACACTTTGACAACCCATTTATGATATACCACTATCAACCCTAAGTGAATAAGCTACACACGTGTGTTTCTGTTTTACATGGTTTAATATAACATTTCCTGCTGTTCAGGTCAATTACATTTGTTTTAATGATACTCATGTTTTAATGTTCAATATTAAATTCTTTTATGTACCTTTTAGAATCTTGTGCCACATATATGTTTCAATCTATGTATATATATTGATACAGCACAATTACCATAATTGTAGCTGAATCTCAGTACTATATCGTTAGTTACATTATCCACACTCAACCTTATCGGACCTTGCCTTTATTGGCGCTCCTTTCTGACTAACATTCTGTGCCCTCAGTATAGGGTCCACCTCCTTTTACCCTCCTGTTTTTTTCATTCAGTGTACTCTAGAGCTTGGGTATTTGTTTCCCACAAGTAATAAATGAAGCAGTGGATTCTCCTTCCATTAATATGGAAAACATAAATTATGCTTACCTGATAATTTCATTTCCATCTGTGGGAGGAGAGTCCACTGCTCCCTCCCATTCTCTGGTGGGTGGACCTAAATTTGATGTTGTTCTTCTGGCACCATTTATACCCTGATATTTCTCCTACTGTTCCTTGTTCCCTTGGGAGAATGACTGGGGAATGAGGGGAGTTGGGGAGGTATTTAAGCCTTTGGCTGCGGTGTCGTTGCCTCCTCCTGGTGGCCAGGTTCTTATTTCCCACAAGTAATGAATGAAGCCGTGGACTCTCCTCCCACAGATGGAAATGAAATTATCAGGTAAGCATAATTTGTTTTTTTACAACTTTCAAATTTACTTTTATCATCAAATCTGATTTGTTCTCTTGGTATTCTTTGTTGAAAGCTAGACCTAGATAGGCTTATATGCTAATTTCTTGCCTCTTATCTTTTATCTATTAGTGCATTTTATAGATTTTTACAGCAAGACACTGCTAGTTCATGTGTGCTATTTAGATAACGTGCTCACTCCTGTGGAGTTTTGAGTTAGCACTGATTGGGTAAAATACAAGTCTGTCAAAAGATCTGAGATATGGGGGCAGTCTGCAGAGGCTTAGATACAAGGTAATCACAGAGGTAAAAAGTATATTAATATAACTGAGATAAGGAGCAGTCTGCAGAGGCTTAGATACAAGGTAATCACAGAGGTAAAAAGTGTATTAATATAACTGAGATAAGGAGCAGTCTGCAGAGGCTTAGATACAAGGTAATCACAGAGGTAAAAAGTGTATTAATATAACTGAGATAAGGAGCAGTCTGCCGAGGCTTAGATACAAGGTAATCACAGAGGTAAAAAGTGTATTAATATAACAGTGTTGGTTATGCAAAACTGGAGAATGGTAAATAAAGGGATTATCTATCTTTTTTTAAATATAAACATTCTGGAGTAGACTGTCCCTTTAAGCACAGATTTAAGTGCTTTTTCTATATGGTTACAACAGATCATACTTTGGCTGGGTTTTCTTTCCAGTGGTAAAGTTTGGAAACTGCTGGTGTCATAAAAATTCTCCATAGACTTTAATGGTGATAAAAAAAAATTATCACTTAGTTTTCACAATTTACCACCTCAATGGAATTTAGGTCTTTGTGTTTTACATCTGACAAAGCCCTTTATGACAATAACATTAGTTTGTATAAATGTATATACAGGGGCAGACTGAGACCAAACAGGGCCCCCCACCCCCTTTTTGCTCCATCTACCTACCTCCTCTGTCCCTCCCACCTCATATGCCCCTCCCCCACCATGTTTTTTATTGCCATATAGACAAGCCTGCTTTTTATCAAAAGATACAAAGAGAATGAAGAAAAATGATAATAAAAGTAAAATTAGAAAGTTCATGCTCTATATCTTGAAAGAAAAAGTTGGGTTTCCTATCCCTTTAAATTTTTTATTTTTTTTTAGAAGACAGAACCATCAGAACTATCAAGATTGCTTTAAGTGCTATCATTGGAGGAAACAAATTGCATAAAATTAATTTATCATTTCCCAGGGTTCGGATAAATACCGAGAGCCCAAATAAGCATTTTACTCTGACACAGAAAATATAAATTCAATTCCAGTGACCACAAAGATTAGAGCTGTCATTCCCTGCAGATTTACATCCTGAGCTCCCCAGCAGCACAGAAACCCTATAGATGAGCATTCAAATAAATGTGTTATTCACCCTAATTTCCCATAGATGATCCCAAAAAAGAGAAATACATAGAAAATCCACCTGTGAGAGCCCATGTGCATGGTCTAGGGAATAATTAGATCCATACAATTGAGAAATCACTGGTCTGTACTTTTTAGTTTCCATCATTGCTATAATAAATATATAATATATTTTATATGTATTCTACTTATGTTAACCCAGGTGTAGCACCTACTGAGTAGTGTTAAGTGTACCTAGTGATCAGTGACATGTGGTGACGTCAGAGGCTGGTGAGGCAGTGGCTAGGATACGCCTTCATTCTTTAGATATCCTTTGTTGAAAAAATAGCAATGCACATGGGTGAGCCAATCACATGAGGTATCTATGTGCAGCCACCAATCAGCAGCTACTGAGCATATTTAGATATGATTTTCAACAAAGGATATCAAAAGAATGAAGAAAATTAGATATTAGATTTAAATTGAAAAGCTATTTAAATGTGCATGCTCTTTCTAAATCATGAAAGAAAACATATGGGTTTCATGTCCCTTTAAATGGTGTCTTGGAAAACTGGTCAACTTAGTAAACATCTGATTTTAGTCTTAAGGATTGTAACAGAAACTCTTGCCAGATAACAAAATGCTTGCTCTGATTATGAGATCTAGAAATCCAGGCCCATTAAAATATGTTTTAAACATACTTTTTATTTTAATGCTGCAAATTATGCTTATAGATTCCTTCATTATTCAGTAAATATAAAAATGTCTTGATCCAGTGGCTGCTGGTGAAATTTAAAGATGATGGGGCACTTGACCCCACCCCTTTAAATAAAGCCACATCCTCAGATGGCACCACCAATTCATTAATTAAATAAATAAATAAAAGGTAGACAGAAACAAAGAAAAGCACTCGGGGGGAGAAAGAGAGAGAGACGGGGGAGAGGGAGAGAGAGACAGGGGGAGAGAGAGAGAAATAGAGACACAGGGTAAGAGAGAAAGACAGCACTGAATTTTTAAGTAATATTTTAAGTGACTATCAAATACTAATAGTATACAATCTATTTTAAATATCTGAAAGAGCACAGCACATATGAATGGGAGCATTAATACATTATTATTTGTTGTCCAACATACACCTAAGGAATCAATGGTTTAAATTAAATACTATAGTTACATGAGAAAGAGAGAGAGAGAGAGAGAGAGAGAGAGAGAGGGGAGAGAGAGAGAGTGACAGAGGGGGGGACAGACAGATGGGAGTGAGACAGAAGAGGGAGAGAGGGAGACAGAGGCAGGAGGCACTGCTGAATGTTTAAGTAATATTTTAAATGACTATCAAATGCTAAGAGTCTACAATCTATTTTAAATATCTGAAACAGAACAGCACATATGAATGGGAGCATTAATAAATTATTATTTGTTGTCTACATCAGGGTTGTCCAACATACACCTAAGGAATCACTGGTTTAAATGAAATACTATAGCTACAGGAGCCATGGAGAATATTTGCTATAACTCATTCTAAACTGCTTGGTTTCATTTTACATTACCATGCTATTGGTCTAGCTTACTCTGGTCAAATAACAACTCATCCATACAAACAGCATAATAGTAAGATAATGTTGTGAGAAAACACAGTTGCAGAGCTACAGAGAGTTCATAAGGTCAGAAAGAGAGTGATGAGACTATAAACTAGTGTGCAGTACAGAGGTTATATCTAGTGCAGTACAGAGGCAAGCTGCTTAGGTAGTGGGTGTAAAGTTTGAGTAAACAAAATACAAAAATGAACCTTAAACTGCTGTAAAAGAGTAAAATAACACTAAACCACATTCATTAAATTATCATTTTCACTAACAGAATCCCTTTCAGCAAAATTTAAGGTTGCTGCACTTACTTATATAGATAAAATGTGGCTAGAACACTGATCACTGCATATCTTCCTGCTCATGATTTATGTAGAAGATACTACACACTGCTGGTTTCTAACTGAACACATGGGGTGAGCCAATATATATATATATATATATATATATATATATATATATATATATATAACATAGAACATGAAGCACTCCAAAAGGTCTTTCATCCAGGTCACCTTTAATAGTGAACGTTTTCGGGCAACAAACTGCCCGTCCTCAAACTTACAAGGTTACAGAAAACTTACCACCCAGCTGTGTTTAAATCCACCACCAGAGAAATGTGTACCACGCTCTCCACGGTAGATGCGCCGCCCAAAGCGAGTGACGTCATCATCCGTGGCAACGTGCAAGGGACTACAATAACAAACAAATAGACACAACATAATTAACAAATAAAGTAAAAATAAAACAAACAGTACGCATCCTAACATAGCGCTGAAAAAGAAAAGATTAGTGGCATATGGAATTTACTGTTATGTCCAGAAACGCCGCACCTCGTATGTCAAAGGCAGTTACCAAGGCAACAGAATAAACAATGCCAAAACATGTAAAGAAAAAAACGGCATACGAAGAGGGCGTGAAAGAACAAGCAGAAACAAATAAATGCAACAAAAGTAAAAACTAGCATGTACCTAATAAAAATATATCTAATGCGATCATAACAGATCAGAGAATAATGACAAACACCACTGGACAGAGAGATGGCAAAACCAATTGGGTAAAAACACGGGGGCCAAAACTGTGAAGTGGTGTCCGCCACAGTGACATGCTGTTATATACTGAGCAGAATAGTATAAAGAATTATGAAATAAACACTACCAAAAATAAATCATCATAGAGAACAATATAAATACTAGTAATGCCACAACCAAACTTAAGCAAAAGCAGGGCAAATACAAACGCTGAAACAGATCATGGATCTCATAATTAATACTAGTAATGCCACAACCAGACTTAAGCAAAAGCAGGGCAAATAAAACCGCTGAAACAGATCATGGATCTCATAATATTATGGGCTGTATAGCAATTAATGTATATTGAATGATTTGGGACTCCAACCAGAGATATAACATAGTGGAAGGAGGTCATAAGAACACCTGCCAATCCAACTGTGTGTTTAGTCCATAAGGAACAAGGGTGTTCAACTCAAATGTCCATTTTGCTTCTTTTTGTAGAAGCAAACGGTTTCTATCTCCTCCTCTTGACAACGGCGGTACATGGTCAATGATTGTATACTTGAGGTCCATTACACTGTGCTTTAGTTCCAAAAAGTGTCTGGCTACCGGTTGCTCCGATGTACCCTTATTCAGTGCCGCCTTGATAGCAGACCGATGGTTTGCCATACGTGTACGCAGGTCATCGGTGGTCTTACCTACATAGTACAACCCAAAAATACAATGTAGGAGGTATATTATATGTGTGGTAGTGCACGTAAGGCGAAATTTATGTTTATAGATTTTACGCTTGTGTGGATGAGTGAAACATGAGCCAGTTATCAATCCTCCACACGTAGTACAGCCGAGGCATCGAAAGACCCCTGTTTTTTTTATGTCTAACCATGTAGATGTTTTGTAACTTTGTACAGGGTCAGTTTTAATTAGTAAGTCCCGCAATGACTTTGACCTCCTGTAACCCACCCTAGGTGGTTCATCTTTATGCAGAGGTAAAGATCTGTCTGTGTTAATGATCTTCCAATGTTATTTTAGAATGTCCGTAAGAGGACCCTTATCACCTGTGAAAGTCGTCACAAATGTCATCCTTCTGTCCTCCTTCTTAGGTTCTCTTTCTTTATCCTGGCAAACCTTGTCACGCTGTTCATTCAGTAATTTATCGGGATTACTCCTAGTTCCGAAGCGTTGGACCATCTCAGTCAGTTGTTCATCCCTTTTGTCGATTTCCGAGTTGTTCCTGATCACTCTTAGCAATTGCGATTTAGGCAATGCTCTCTTCAGTGCCGGAGGATGGCAACTGGTGTATTGTAATAGGGAGTTTCTATCGGTGTCCTTTCTGTACAGTGTCGACTGGATTTTACCATTCCCTTTATACAACCTGACATCTAGAAAATCAATTTGTGTTTTGCTGGACACCATTTTAAACTTCAAAGCCATATTAGCCTAATTTAATTGTTGAAACCAGCGCTCCAGGCATTCCAATGTTCCAGACCAGATCAGGAACAGGTAATCTATATACCTCTTAAACAAGCGAATATTTTTGACCTGGAAAAGTTTTGTCCCAAACTCCTCAAAGTGGGACAAAACTTTTCCAGGTCAAAAATATTCGCGTGTTTAAGAGGTATATAGATGACCTGTTCCTGATCTGGTCTGGAACATTGGAATGCCTGGAGAGCTGGTTTCAACAATTAAATGAGGCTAATATGGCTTTGAAGTTTAAAATGGTGTCCAGCAAAACACAAATTGATTTTCTAGATGTCAGGTTGTATAAAGGGAATGGTAAAATCCAGTCGACACTGTACAGAAAGGACACCGATAGAAACTCCCTGTTACATTACACCAGTTGCCATCCTCCTGCACTGAAGAGAGCATTGCCTAAATCGCAATTGCTAAGAGTGATCAGGAACAACTCGGAAATCGACAAAAGGGATGAACAACTGACTGAGATGGTCCAACGCTTCGGAACTAGGAGTTATCCCAATAAATTACTGAATGAACAGCGTGACAAGGTTTGTCAGGATAAAGAAAGAGAACCTAAGAAGGAGGACAGAAGGATGACATTTGTGACGACTTTCACAGGTGATAAGGGTCCTCTTACGGACATTCTAAAAAAACATTGGAAGATCATTAACACAGACAGATCTTTACCTCTACATAAAGCTGAACCACCTAGGGTGGGTTTCCAGGGGTCTTTCGATGCCTCGGCTGTACTACGTGTGGAGGATTGATAACTGGCTCATGTTTCACTCATCCACACAAGCGTAAAATCTATAAACATAAATTTCGCCTTACGTGCACTACCACACATATAATATACCTCCTACATTGTATTTGTGGGTTGTACTATGTAGGTAAGACCACCGATGACCTGCGTACACGTATGGCAAACCATCGGTCTGCTATCAAGGCGGCACTGAATAAGGGTACATCGGAGCAACCGGTAGCCAGACACTTTTTGGAACTAAAGCACATTGTAATGGACCTCAAGTATACAATCATTGACCATGTACCGCCGTTGTCAAGAGGAGGAGATAGAAACCGTTTGCTTCTACAAAAAGAAGCAAAATAGACATTTGAGTTGAACACCCTTGTTCCTTATGGACTAAACACACAGTTGGATTGGCAGGTGTTCTTATGACCTCCTTCCACTATGTTATATCTCTGGTTGGAGTCCCAAATCATTCAATATACATTAATTGCTATACAGCCCATAATATTATGAGATCCATGATCTGTTTCAGCGGTTTTATTTGCCCTGCTTTTGCTTAAGTCTGGTTGTGGCATTACTAGTATTAATTATGAGATCCATGATCTGTTTCAGCGTTTGTATTTGCCCTGCTTTTGCTTAAGTTTGGTTGTGGCATTACTAGTATTTATATTGTTCTCTATGATGATTTATTTTTGGTAGTGTTTATTTCATAATTCTTTATACTATTCTGCTCAGTATATAACAGCATGTCACTGTGGCGGACACCACTTCACAGTTTTGGCCCCCGTGTTTTTACCCAATTGGTTTTGCCATCTCTCTGTCCAGTGGTGTTTGTCATTATTCTCTGATCTGTTATGATCGCATTAGATATATTTTTATTAGGTACATGCTAGTTTTTACTTTTGTTGCATTTATTTGTTTCTGCTTGTTCTTTCACGCCCTCTTCGTATGCCGTTTTTTCTTTACATGTTTTGGCATTGTTTATTCTGTTGCCTTGGTAACTGCCTTTGACATACGAGGTGCGGCGTTTCTGGACATAACAGTAAATTCCATATGCCACTAATCTTTTCTTTTTCAGCGCTATGTTAGGATGCGTACTGTTTGTTTTATTTTTACTTTATTTGTTAATTATGTTGTGTCTATTTGTTTGTTATTGTAGTCCCTTGCACGTTGCCACGGATGATGACGTCACTCGCTCTGGGCGGCGCATCTACCGTGGAGAGTGTGGTACACATTTCTCTGGTGGTGGATTTAAACACAGCTGGGTGGTAAGTTTTCTGTAACCTTGTAAGTTTGAGGACGGGCAGTTTGTTGCCCGAAAACGTTCACTATTAAAGGTGACCTGGATGAAAGACCTTTTGGAGTGCTTCATGTTCTATGTTATTACAATTGTTTGATATAGCACCCAAGGCTGTTACGGAAGATATCTGGAGTGCACTTTGCTTTACATTTATATATATATATATATATATATATATATATATATATATATATATATATATATATATATATATATATACTAGTCCTAAAGTCCGTTTACACGGGCCATTTTTTGCAGTACACCGGTCCCACCCCTTGATCTCTCTCTATCCTCCCTCTCTCTCTCCCCTCTCTTTTACTCTCTCTCTCACCCCCCTCTCTTTTGCTATCTCTCTCCCCCCTCTCTTTTGCTCTCTCTCTCCCCCTCTCTTTTGCTCTCTCTCTCCCCCCTCTCTTTTGCTCTCTCTCTACCCCCTCTCTTTTGCTCTCTCTCCCTCCTCTCTTTTGCTCTCTCTCTCCCACCTCTTTTGCTCTCTCTCTCCCCCTCTCTTTTGCTCTCTCTCTCCCACCTCTCTTTTGCACTCTCCCTCCTCCCTTTCTTTTGCTCTCTCCCTCCCCCCTATCTTTTGCTCTCTCTCCCCTCTCTTTTGCTCTTTTCTCTCTTTTGCTCTCTCTCCCCCCTTTCTTTTGCTCTCTCTCCCGCTCTCTTTTGCGCTCTCTCCCCCTCTCTTTTGCTCTCTCTCCCCTCTCTCTTTTGCTCTCTCTCCCCTCTCTCTTTTGCTCTCTCTCCCCTCTCTCTTTTGCTCTCTCTCCCCACTCTCTTTTGCACTCTCCCCTCTCTTTTGCGCTCTCTCCCCCTCTCTTTTGCTCTCTCTCCCCTCTCTCTTTTGCTCTCTCTCCCCTCTCTCTTTTGCTCTCTCTCCCCTCTCTCTTTTGCTCTCTCTCCCCACTCTCTTTTGCACTCTCCCCTCTCTTTTGTGCTCTCTCTCTCCCCCTTCTCTTTTGCACTCTCTATCCCCCCTCTCTTTTGCACTCTCTCTCCCCCCTCTCTTTTGCTCTCTCTCCCCCCTCTCTTTTGCGCTCTCTCCCCCTCTCTTTTGCGCTCTCTCCCCCTCTCTTTTGTGCTCTCTCCCCCTTCTCTTTTGCGCTCTCTCCCCCTCTCTTTTGCGCTCTCTCTCCACCCTCTTTTGCTCTGTTTCTCTCCCCTCTCTTTTGCTCTGTTTCTCTCCCCTCTCGTTTGCTCTGTTTCTCTCCCCTCTCTTTTGCTCTTTCTCTCCATCCCTTTCTTTTGCTCTCTCTCCCCCCTCTCTTTTGCTCTCCCACCCCCCCTCTCTCCCCCTCTCTTTTGCTCTCCCTCGATCCCTCTCTTTTGCTCCCTCTCTCTCCCCCTCACTATTGCTCTCTCTGCCCCCTCTCTATTGCTCTCTCTCCCCCTCTCTTTTGCTCTCTCTCCCTCTCTCTTTTGCACTCTCTCTCTCTCCTTTCTTTTGCTCTCTCTCTCTCCCCCTCACTATTGCTCTCTCTGCCTCTCTCTACTGCTCTCTCTCCCCTCTCTCTATTGCTCTCTCTCCCCTCTCTCTTTTGCTCTCTCTCCCTCTCTCTTTTGCGCTCTCTCTCCCTCCTCTCTTTTGCTCTCTCTCCCTCCTCTCTTTTGCTCTCTCTCCCTCCTCTCTATTGCTCTCTCTCCCCCTCTCTTTTGCTCTCTCTCCCCCTCTCTTTTGCACTCTCTCTATCCCCCTTCTCTTTTGCACTCTCTCTATCCCCCCTCTCTTTTGCTCTCTCTCCCCCCTCTCTTTTGCTCTCTCTCCCCCCTCTTTAGCTCTGTCTCTCTCCACTCTCTTTTGCTCTTTCTCTCCATCACTTTCTTTTGCTCTCTCTCCCCTCTCTCTTTTGCTCTCTCTCTCTCTACTTTCTCTCCCCCCTCTCTTTTGCTCTCTCTCCATCCCTCTCTTTTGCTCCCTCTCTCCCCCTCTCTATTGCTCTCTCTCCCCCTCACTATTGCTCTCTCTGCCCCCTCTCTATTGCTCTCTCTGCCCCCTCTCTATTTCTCTCTCTCCCCTCTATTGCTCTCTCTCCCCTCTCTATTGCTCTCTCTCCCCCTCTCTAATGCTCTCTCCCTCTCTCTATTGCTCTCCCCCCCTCTTCCCCCTCTCTCTCCCCTCTCTCTCTCCCCCTCTCTCTCCCTCTCTCTCTCTCCCCCCCTCTCTCCCCCTCTCTCTCTCTCTCCCCCTCTCTCTCTCTCTCCCCCCTCTCTTTTGCTCTCTCTCTCCCCCTCTATTTTGCTCTCTCCCCCCTCTCTTTTGCTCTCTCTCTCCCCCCTCTCTTTTGCTCTCTCTCTACCCCCTCTCTTTTGCTCTCTCTCCCTCCTCTCTTTTGCTTTCTCTCTCCCACCTCTTTTGCTCTCTCTCTCCCCCTCTCTTTTGCTCTCTCTCTCCCACCTCTCTTTTGCACTCTCCCTCCTCCCTTTCTTTTGCTCTCTCCCTCCCCCCTATCTTTTGCTCTCTCTCCCCTCTCTTTTGCTCTTTTCTCTCTTTTGCGCTCTCTCCCCCCTTTCTTTTGCTCTCTCTCCCGCTCTCTTTTGCGCTCTCTCCCCCTCTCTTTTGCTCTCTCTCCCC